>NW_004524748.1:2607597-2692756 GCF_000260255.1 Octodon degus
TTGCTCTTTTTTTTTCTAATGTGGAATAGATGATATTTAATTTTGTTCTTCCATATCTCATATATTTTTTCCATGTATATGCCTTAATGATTTTTTTCCTTACAATTAGTTTTGGACAATTTCATTTTTGTGTATCTTGGTATGATTTTACCATATTTCTTGTGCAAAAGGTTCATTTCTCTTGGAAATGTGATGTTATAATTTTAACTCAATTTAGAAATTTTAAATCTTTAAATTTTAATTGCCTACCCCCTTCTACTTGAGAATTCTAATTATATGAATATAGTTTCTTGATTTTGGCACAGAATAAACTATTATATGACTGATTTGTAAACTCTTCTTCATGCTTACTTCAGAAAATTTTTATCATTATATTCATTTAAGTTTGTAAATAATTTTTATAATGTGAAATCTATTCTTAATCTCATGCTCTGTATTAATTTCAGAAATATTTTTCTAAAATTCACTGTCTACATCTTCTATTTTCCACATTTCAATATTTTTAAAAATAATTTTATTGAGAAACACTTAGTAATAAGACAGTTTCAAAACCAATTAGTAGGACAGTTTCAATAATAAATACATTTCTTATTGTTGTCTTAGTGATTATTCATTGTACAAGATGCAGACATGATATCCTGTCCAAAAACACTATTAGAACAAATCTTTTTATTCATTGAATTAAGAGAATGTAGCTGTATATCTACCCTATTTTGAATATACAGATAAAAAATGATCATTCCCCTTTTTTTGTTTAGTTTTGTCAGAGAAGGGTATTCCATTGCCATTTAAATATTGTAGGTGTGTGAATTCAGCAAAATATTCCAATATGGTCCAGTACTCCAAAACAGTAGTGGGTTATTCCTAGGACTGGCAATGTCAGAAGTAGTTGACTTGAGCCTTTTACAGCTCAGCATATTAATATGGCTTTACTTTGTATACCTTGTTTTATACTTTTCTGCTGGATGGTTAAGACCAAGATAAAGCAAGACCTATATAACAAGAGATGTAACTTTTATATCTTACAAGGTCAGTCAAGTCCCCTCAGGATTTATCCTGAAACCCTGTACCGCACTTTGTAGATCCTTTGTCAGTGTCAGTCATGTGGATGAGTCACGGCCATTGCATGACCAATTTGGTCTCTGTGAAAGCCTGAGAGAATGTTTTCTCTCCATGTGACTCTCCTTAGGCATACTCTACATCATCGATCACTTTCCTCTGTGGCCCCATAATCTCCTTGATCAGAACATTTGGGACACAACTGAGTTACATGATGTTACAGTACAGGTTCTCCTATGTCCTGTGTCGTCACTGACCCTGAAAGGCTAGGGCCAAAATGTTGGTTGGCCTTGCAGTACTTCTTTTTCGCTAATTTTTGGTCTGCAAACTTAGGTTGTTAACCTTTCAGAAGAGAAGCTTATTATTACCCTACAACATATGCAGTTGGGTTTAACCTAACTATCTGTTTGAATATCAAGCATCTTAGACATAATATGGAACAGGTATTTTCCATCAAGTACTGATGTGTTAAACTTTAAGTCCTTACAGGATATGAAGAAAAAAATTAAAAAATAAAAAATATTTTTAAAAATGTGAATAAACAATTACATATTTTTACACAGAAATTTAGAAGACATTCCAATATTTTTCTACAATTTTTGATTTGCTACATAATTGTTATTGATTTTCAATAAAGTTAATCATGAGTTAAAAAAAATTAAGCACTCTTCATAAAACCTGCAGTTTTATTTCCCTTCTTTTTCTTTTCTTCTTAGATGAGGAGTTAATGTAATTCAACTATTCATCTTCTTCCTCCAAACAGACCCTGGTTCACATTAGTGTGTTTTAATTATAAACAAAATACTAGGTTGACAAACTAAGGTATTTCTGAGACAAAATAAAGGCCAACAAGAGAATACATGAACATATTTCTCACAATTATAAGTTATTTAACTTCTATAAACCAAGATTTGCTTTATAAAGTATTTATTTTTGTGTTTTTTAGGCAGTAATTGTTGCATTATTAGGGAATTTGTATGTGAATATAGATATGATCCTATCATCTATAGAACTCAATTGCATCTTTCATAATTATCTCTTGGAAACAAAATGTTCAATTTCCTATACATAATGGCCTGATCCTCTGCCGGTGCTGCCCTTCCTAGCAGGAAATCTTCCTCAGTATTCAGGCTGTGGAGTACTCAGGTATCCTATAATTTTATCATACTTTCATCATATATGTAAATTTATAATGGTTCCCTTCTACTTTTTACTAAAATCTACTGAAAATGTTATCTTCCTTTTGATTTCTGCAGCTTAAGCAAAAACATTGTTTTCCTCTTTAAGTGAAAATTTAAAAATTTTAATTATTATGTTTTAGCTCATTCCCAATATGCTGTTTTGGTTTATTCATTTCTGGTTTAAGTCACAGGTCTACAAAATAAGGCAAGAGCTCAGTGGGTTACAAAAATATTTGTGGATGCCTATGAGATGCTTAACATAGTTTAATTTTAATTTATTATCAAGCAACTACTTGAAATATGTCATTGCATATTGAGATTGATTACTGGGCCCATGTTTTTATTGCAAAATTGCTGCTGCTGCTGTTAGTATGATTCTCAGGAGTGTTCTGTGTATTCACTGAGCTACTATAAGCAAAATTGTTTAGCTAATTGGAAAGTGCCATGTAAAAATTATATTTGAACAATTCTAACAGCAAATCCTTGACACCTGGATGTCTGGCCTAAGCCCTGTCTTCCCCCCACTATCAGGGAGAAAGAAACTGTTGCTTTCATTTCCTATCTTGCAAATACAGGTATATTTTCATACTGGAAAGACACTGTTCCCCATGCGCCTTCTTTCTGCCCATGCGGATGATTATATAGTCCTGCGTTGTTTGTAAGTTGTGTTTAACTACCTTTCTCTATAGGCTAAGCAGTAATCTCTAAGGACAGTCATGCAAGTTCCCATTCAAGCACCTAAATTGTTACTGGATAAAAATTACACCATAGAAGTTCTAATGCAGACAGAAAAACATGTCTTCTTTCAGGGTTTTATTAGAACTAGAAGGGCAGGCCAAATAGTTCAGTGGATTAAAGTGCCTGCTTAGGCAGATGCAGGGGCCAGGAGTTCTATCCGCAGGCCTGCTTGCCAACCCTGCCCCCGGGGGCACGCTGAGATGAGGATTGAGACTGGCATGGTGGTGGGTTCCTGTAATCCCAACACTTGGGAGGCTGTAAACAGGAGGATCACTGTAAGTCTGATTTATGCAGTGAGACCCTGTAGACCCTGTCCTAATACACACACACACACACACACACACACACACACACACACACACAAGACAAGTCATGTACAGGTATGATGAAGCAGCTTTCATGGTTTGTGGATTTTACTCACTCAACTCAACATATTCTGTGTCTAAACAGACCTGTTTCTTTCTTGCTTTTCTTTTTTTGCAGTACCAGGGATTGAACTCAGGACCCTGAACTTGCGAGGCAGGCATTTATTCCATTGAGCTATCTTCCCAGCCCACTAAACTGTTTCAGTAACAGCTGATTTGTCTTCTGTGAGCAATTGAACTAAATTTCTCACTCTTCACAGCATAGCTTCAGATATCAATATAAAGTAAGCTTTTGTCAAAAGACTGAGGACACAAGTCACAAATGTGTCACTGGATGTCCTGAGGAAGGAACAAGAGGCAAATGCTTGATTGGGAAGAGAGCAAAAAAGAAATGTCCTTTGCTGTGGCAAAAAGTAAAGTAACCAAATGTTAAAAACTGCTTTTCCTTTCTTGTTTGAAAATTCATTTATTTATTGGCTACAAGGTCTCAATAGGTAGTTCAGACTTCTAGTGGTGTGATCCTCCTGTCTCAGCCTCCCCAGCACTGGGAGTATCAGTGTGCACCACCACACTTGGTTTCAGGGCTGGCACAATGTGCCCAGGGTACCAGGGCCGGGCCAGCATGGCATGCAGTATGGGGCTCGAACCTGGTTCTCTGGGAGTGCCAGCCAGACTGAGCTATCTCTCTAGCCCAAGATTGCTTTTCAATGGCTTTCCCATTTGACATTTTTTAAATCCTCTAAGTGGAGGGGGAAGCTAACATTTATTGCCATGATTGTTTAAGTTGTAATGCTCTAATGTAAATCAAACACTTGTGAAAATAAGCAAATTTCTCTCAATGAAATAACTGTAGAAATTTAGCATTTAAAAGATTGACTTCATTACATTCTAACTGAACAAAATGTATATTACATATGCTACCTATGAGAGAAATGACAGCCAATTTTACTTGCCTTCATAAAAATACCTACATCTTTTGCAAACATATCCCAAATAGATGAGTTAATTGGTAGCAAGAATAAAACTTTGGATGTGTTGTTTGTATAATACTGATTTCCTCTTCTCTCTTCAGGAATATTATTTTTTAAACGTTACGGAAGCTGTGCTCTCTGAATGCTATCAGATAAATAGGCTCAGTACAAGGTTGTATAACTGGTAGTGGGCAGCTCTCCTTTCCTTATACTGCAACTATACTAGAGGTATGGGCAAAACGAGTGAACTGAATACGGAGTTTGACAGCAATGTCTTACTAGTGAGCGTCTCCCTCCCCTAACTCAGTTATAACAGGCACCTCTGGAGGTCATGTAGAAGGAGGAGCATATTTCTTCCATGACCTGGTGGCTGTAAGATTTTTATCACCTGCTACCCCAGTTCTCAACAAAGACACGAAAGGCATTCCTAAACATCGGTGAAAAACACAGCATGTATGTTAACATGAGCAGATGTCAAAAAGATCAATTATGTTATGTTGGTGGCACAGGTACAGTGTGATTGCCATCGGCCACCTACTTCTCAAAATCAACATGGTGTTTTTTATCTGCCTGAAGAGGCCCATCATAAGCCTGCCAACAACAACCTGCAACCGATGATTGATCTGGGCTGTCACAGCTATTGCAACACCCTGGCCATTGTGACAAATCCGAAGCCCTCCTTAGAAACCACTGTGCCATCTTTCCTGGAGGTAGATCATCTGACCAGTCTGCTGATCTAAATTTTATATCTTATTTGCCTTCATTATTAAATCATAAGCCATTGAAGTTTGCATGGTTTTACCAACTTCACTATCAAAAAGAGGGGGAAGAAAAGAAGAGGGACAAAAAAGATCACGGCTAAACACTCACCACCACTTTCTTTTGCTTGGGGAGCTATAGTAAAGAATAGGCCTGGTCTAATTCAGGTCATGTTTATGCTCACTACTTCTGCGGTATTTCTAACAGCTTGGAAAGAATCAGTAATGTGCGAAAACAGACTGTTTGTTCTTTTTATAAGCATAGAGGCTGTTTTTTCTTCAAGTATATGGTCTAATCATTCTGGATCTTGTTTCTTCATGTCATCTGTTATCCTCTAAGGCAACAACACAATCACTCAGTTTCAAAGTTATCCAAGGCCAAGGAAAAGAATGGAACACTGTAAAATGCTATTTAAATTTTGCTTATTATTGTTATCTTTACATTTAACCAAAATAATGAGTTTTTCTCATTTAGATGACAGAATTTATTTCTTTGCACTTCACCTAGTACTTTAATGGTATCAAAATGACGGTATATGTGTCACTCAAATTTGTGTGGAATAGTGAAGACAAGAAATGGCATTGGGTTTACGTCCAATTACAAG
The DNA here is from genome assembly GCF_000260255.1 of Octodon degus. Classification (NCBI taxonomy): domain Eukaryota; kingdom Metazoa; phylum Chordata; class Mammalia; order Rodentia; family Octodontidae; genus Octodon; species Octodon degus. The sequence continues at coordinate 2,613,275 of NW_004524748.1, forward strand.
TGACAGCCTTGATATCTGAATAGCTCAACAGCCATTAGCAGTGCTAATCTAAGCTTCAGTGCTGATCTAAGCTTCAAATGTTCATTAGTAACTTGGTAGGAACTTAGTTACAGTCCAGTGGGTGAGTCCTGAGTATAAGGGGTGTGTGTGTACACACGGGTAGGCTCACAATTAGGAAAACTGTCACATGTGGGGATTAAGAATATACAGTGCAGCCTTTGAAACACCACAGAAAGCAAGTGACCCCGAGAAGGTGATTATTTTGAAGTTTTCTTAACTTTCATTCAGTTGTTTTTTAGTTCTAATACCTGAAGGCATGGCTTAATGACTTCATCCTCTGTTGCTTAAATGCATGAGGTTTTTTTTGTTAGCACCTTGGTATATAATGTTTTCTTTTAATCCTCATGCTATAATACATTTAGCTTGATTATCCCCTTCATTTAAATAGTTAAGGGGATGTATTTTGAACAGAAGGGAATTGGAATGCGATACTAAGGCCACACATCTTTCTATTTCATCTAATAGGGACTTACAGATTAGGACTTAGGTGATAGGAACTTCAACTTTTGAGCTTCATATAAACAATGCATTGTAAGTAAGTTGGTAAAGTCCTCCATGGGTTCTTAAAAATGTTGGAGCTCTTCAGAGTCAGAATTTATAAATCGGGGCTGGTGAGATGGCTCAGTGGTCTAAAGCACCTACTTAGAACAAGCTTAGCAAAGCACTGGGGCCGCGGTTCAATCCCCCAGCACCACATGCCTGCCAGCCCCGCCCCCTGGTGGGCTGAGCTGGCCACACACACACACACACACACACACACAAATAAATAAATTTTTTAAAAAATCATGAAAAAAAGAATTTATAAATCATTCATGACCTTTAGCATTCTTGGAATTGTTTCTTCCCAAGTAGCAAAATTTTCATATCAATTTAGGATTTGTTTGCTAGATCCTTGCAACATAAAGCCTCAGCTTCTCTGTTGTTCTGTCTTTGATTAATTTTTAGATTTAAAAATGTATAGTTGGATCCAGAAGGTATTAACATACAGTAGAAAAACTTGACTATGAGACAAAGAGCTAAAATTTCATGAAATTCTTGAGATGAACTAAAGGAGACATTTCAGTAATTTGCAGGACATAGTAGAAAAAGAAAGTCTATACAAATAGAATTAACAACTTATTATTTGCCTTGAAAAATTAAATAATGAAGATATTTCACTAGGGGCAGTGAAATAGCTCAGTGGCACAGTGACTGCCTGGTAAGCATAAGGACCTGAGCTAAATTCCCAGTACACTGCTCCCAAAAAAGTAAAAGAAATTTATAACTAAATATATAAATAAGATAATTTACAATATGTGGAAAGACAAGACCATATACTGTACCAAAAATATAAACTTTTTTTGTCTACTACAGTGAACATCCAGTACCCTTAATCATTTCCTTAAGGGAAGAATATTAGAATCCGATAGAATGTGGTAAATTTCTTTCAGTTTCATATATAATTCATCTGTATGGAGCCCTATCAGAATGAAGTTTCAATAATTGCCAATTACCAGTTGTCATCATTATGGTAAAAGCCTGAATTAATTAACTACTTTTTGGATTTGATTACATAAATGAAAGGGTAGTAAAGTGTAAGGGTAGACAAATGCTGCATGATTCAATCTAAAATAAAATAGGCACAATTTAAGTGGACAAATCGAGGCAAAATTACTGTCTTTGAAAATATAATCTAACTAACTCGAAATACTATCTGTATTTTCCAGTCTTTTCTAAAAAAGATATTTCCAAAAATAAAATACACATTTTAACAATAAAAGGCAAAATTATAAATCAAGAAAACACCAAATAGTATTTCTCTAAGTAACACACAAATTCAGTCATGAGTACAGGAGAAGGTGAACTTCGAGTCTTAGAGAAATGTAAACTAAAACCAGCCCGAGCTATTCTTCACCTCTGATAGGACACATAGAATAAGAAACCACAGGGAGCAGTGCCAGGAAGGAAGTGACAACTGGAGATGCCTCACAAATTTGGGGTGTGAATGTGTTTAGCCTCGGCAACAGTCTAGCAGCTCCCCAAAATGTTAAATTCTATACACTTTTCATGTGAGTTAGGATTTCTTCTACTAAGTGTATACTTCAGACAAACAAACACATGCCCACACAAAAACTGTCCATAAATTTTCAAACTAACGTTATTCATAATAGGCAAAGTAAAATTTAGAGGCAAATCAAAATTTTATCACCTAGTAAAATACAATGATTCATATAATGGAATAGTTTACAATATAATAATCAAGTACTAACACACGACTAGGTTATGGAAAACTTTTTAAAACAGTACATAAAGGAAAATAAGCGGGTCATTAATAAAAAACATATTGCATAGCTCTGTTTATATGAAATGTCCAGAAGAGACAAATCCATAAAAAGCAAGCACAGACCACTGCTTGCAGAGGGAGCCTGGAAAAGAGGACAAGGATGACTGCTAACGGACAGGAGAGGTCTTTCGGGGTTACTGATGACGTTCTAAATTTGACTGTTGTAATGGCTATAAAACTGCTGATATCTCTGATCCACTGAACTGTAACTTAAAAGGATGAGCTTTATGAAATGTAAAGCATATCTCTATAATTTAAAAAACTCTCCATTATACATTTAATGAGATATTATTGCATTAGAGCTATCAAGTTGTTATGTTTTAAATTACATGTTATCTTTCACAAAGGAATGTCTACTTCCCTGGTTGGTTTTTTTTTTTTTTTTTTTTTTTTTTGAAAATGGGGATTGAACTCAGGCCCTTGTGCTTGCCAGAGAAGTGCTTATTCCACTGAGCCATCTCCCGAGCCCCTCTACTTCCCTTGAAAGGAAAAAAAAAAACCTGCGCTTTTTTTCAGTCACTCTTACAGCTATATCAAGTTTTATTCCACAGGAATGAGAGAAGAAATTGATGTCTGTATTTAAAAGGTCATCCACTAAAACATTCCATCAGGCGGTACACACAACCCCACTATCTGTTATATGGGCCTTCATGACCCTCAAAAGGACTTTGGAAACCTTAAGCCGTTAGACTGGGTCACTGAACAATTGTGGGCAGTTACCTGACTCTAACACACACACACACACACACACACACACACACACACACACACACACGAAATATGTGCCTATCTTGTAATGTTTAGTGAGAAAGAAACTATTCTCTTAAGCCACTAATTCTCAATTATATTGTCACCAAAGTCTTAATACTGTAACATACTATTAAGAAATGGCAATCAAGAAAGATAACTCAAAGCGTTTCCCCAAATGTTTATAATATATAATTTAAATTATACATATAAACAAACACATAAATGATTTTGACCTTACCCAGCACTCCTGTCCTAGACCTCTGACATTCTCAAGAGCCATTCCTGCCACTTTACAAGTCAAATATACATCGAAGTGCAACTTTGGCGATCTCATTTTATCACTGACAATTTTGCCAAAGTTTGTATTTATTTATGTATTTATTTATTTTGAGGTTACTTTAGCAGGGTCTCCCTATGTAGTCCAGGCTGGCCTGGAACTCACTGTAATCCTCTCATATCAGTTTGCTGAGTGCTAGGTTGACAGGTGTGCACCAGCATGTCTAATGCCTAGTCATTTTATTGTTAATTTTTGCATTTGTAGAATACATATTTTGGGCTGATGTGGTTAAGAGCCTTGCTGCTACTCTTCCATTTCTATTAACTTTTCCCTAGTTTAATGTGAATATTCTTTAGAATAATTTTGTTGAGATTCTATGTAGATGTGCTCGGACTTGAATTTTGAATATAACCCCATGCATAAACCCCATGAAGATTATTATGCAAATATTTTTAAATTTTACGTGATTAATTGATTCATTTAAGAAAATGATATATTGTATTTCTTCCTATAAAGTTTCCAGTAAAGTTCAGAATTTTCTTCTCATTGGTCTCTCACATTTATTATAATATGTATTTACTATAACACATATAACATGCATTTCTTTGTTTTAGGGACAATCACATACGCATATGTGATTTATATACGTGAGCTCAAAGAATTCTCATTAATTTTGAGTAAAATTTGTTTTCTATTTTTTTCTGAATTGATCATATGCCCACAGCAAATAATATCTCATTAATGAATATTTATTATTTATATTTTGTTCAGTATAATATTAACCAAAACCTATGGAACTGTTTTAGACAACTTGTAGTAATAAAAAGCAAAGTAACATTTTATCATTTAAGATATCCATTAACTATAAAGGAACAATTCTTTCAATTTTTAAAATTTTATCTGAGTACAAAAACAATGTCAAAATGTACAAATAAACATGTTTCTTCAAAGTGTTATATATTAAGGTAAAAGAGGTAGATTTTTCATTCTAGTATCATAGATAATGTTAATTTAAAATAAAATATGCTTAATAGAAAATATTATGTGTGATCACAATAAAAATCTCACAAGTATCATTAGGTCTTAGGGCTAGAAGGCTTTCACACAGTTTTAAATTTTACTTTATGAGGAGAATTACTCGGGCAACACTTTACACTAGTAATAACTGACAGAGACTAGTACATGACAATGTCTTTTCTTTGTACTTCACCAGTACCTACAAGTTTGACTTCTGGACATTAAAATTAACACAAAATACTATATGTGTGGGTGACAGAAACATGGGAAAGTTATTTACAAATAATAATTTTTGTACAAAGACAGCCTTTTCTATCATATTTCTCTTACAATTCCTAACTAGATTAACTTACTGGACAAATCTTTCATATCTGATTGGTGTTCTTTGATATAAGTCAAATTTTCTAAAAAAGTAAGAAAACCCCACTATTTCTGTTACCATAACAAAATATAGAGGAAATAGATTTAAACGAAAAATAATTAATAATAACTCTTAGCAATTAAATTCCTAAAAAGATGAACAAACTAACCTCACTTTCTATAGTATTTTATTCTAAATTGTCATTAAAACAAATAATAACACATACTATTTCAAGTTTACATGATAAACCAAAGACACTGCTTCCTATTGGACGCCAACCTTTTTTTTTAGATGCATTTAGTATAAGGTCTATAAGGTCTCACTACTACGTAGATTGGACTCATAGTGATCCTCCTGTTTTCAGCTTTCCAAGAGCCGGGTTTACAGGTGCCACCAAGTCCAGTCTTAATGTCTCAGCATGCCCCCGGGGCCGGGCCAGCCCAACACCCCAGGGATTGAACCCCGGCCACTGCACTCTGCCTAAGCAGACACTTTAGTCTGTTGAGTTATCCCGCTGGCCCTGGATGCCAACTTTTGATTGGCTCTATTAAAGAATCATTCACCAATCAGAATGAAAGAATAAAGAAATTACTATAGCCACATACATGAAATTAAAAACAAGAAAGCACCAGTCTTTTACTGAGAATGAAGATAAACAATAACAATGAAACAATGGACTTATCATGCATACATTCAACTTTTAAAAATTTTGACAATGTTAAATGATACCCTCCTTCTGTCATTCCACTTCAGCCTGAGAAAAAGGAAAACCAATATATTCCAACCTCTCAAGTATTCATAATAAAATCTGAACATAAGAATATGTTACCCTTAGCATATACATGTTTTTCATACAGCATGATAAAAAAATTTATATACAACATATATGAAAGGACAAAAGACAAAAGACAATAATTTTCCAATTGCTAACCTGCATGCTAGATGTTGGAAATCTTATTAAAATCGTTCTTACAAGGTATTACTATCAACCATTAAATCTGTACTTTACACTGTGATATTACAGGGTGGTAGGGAGTTTACAATATATTTTGAAATTAAGTACAACATGGGTAATGTGGGTAGTACTGATTGTATTAGTAGTAACCTCATATAGTGTTACCTCAACACAGATTTTTCTGTATAATGTATCTGAGTACAAAAATAATTGTATTGTTGCAGATGTTACAAATTACCTAGGCTAGCAAACATTATAAACATTTCAAGGATGACTAATTTCTAAAAATAACAAAGTTATCAGAGCTTAGAAGTCAACCTGGCATTTTCACAGCTAATAAAACATATCTTTATAGAGAGAATTATATGATAAAATGTTCTACAGTACAATGCTTTCAAGCTTTATATCTCGTTGGCAATTTAGAAATATATTTTTTTTCAAATCACTGACACATTTAATAGTGGGGCAAATATAAATAATAAGACTGAAAATCTACATAAAAACCAAAAAAATAACATATCCATATGCATTTATAACTGTTTTATATCTAAGAACTATTTAAGCAACTTTTTTTTTTTTTTTTTTTCATGGAACCGGGGATTGAACTCAGACACTTGGGCTTGCCAGGCAAGTGCTTATTCTACTGAGCCATCTCCCCGACCCCTAAGCAACTTCTTAAAGATAACAAAAGCATATTAACCTTTAAAGTTCATGAATATATAAATACAGATGCAAATTTAGCGATGACAGAGTTGGAAGGGAAAGTGTGCAGAGTTCCTTGTAGAAGAATTGTTGAAATCTTTCTGCTGTGAATGTGCTACCCAAATATTGTTCCCTTTTATTCACAGTGACTGTCAATGAATGTGCTTTTCACCTTCTAAGTTGTGACTGGGTTTTTAAGTGAGGTGTAGCTAAGCTGATATAGAGCTCGAATATCCGAGGATCACAACCACCTTCAAACTCTGGGACATTGAAATTTTAGGAAAGGTCATGCTAGGGACAGATTTCCCTGCCCAAGGTTCTGCTGTGAACCCGATGGCCCTTCAGGGACCATCAGAATGGGTCCGGGAACCCACATTTGCAGCCGGTTACTGTTCTTTGCTGTTCTTTCCACTGCTCCCAACCCCACCACAACAATGGTAAAGAGAATGCTTTCATTTCAAAGACCACTGCTTTGGCTGGTTCTTTTCACTCCTGCCAGTTCTCCTTGCATTGTAAGTACAAGTTTTATGGCTCTACAGAAAAGGGACACAGTCATGGAAAACAGAAAATACAGAGGTACACAGAAACATAGAATATGCACAGATAAACAGAACCAAAGACGTTTCCTAAAGTAAAAAATCATGTATGTATATAGTGGTGATACACTGATTATTTTTGGTTTCCTATTCAGAATATCAATCAGACTTAAAGCACTGTGGAGATTTCTTTTTCTTTCTTTTTTTTTTTCTTTCTTTTTTCCCCCCTTTGGTCTTTTTGAGACAGGGTCTTGCTATACAGTTCAGGCTGGACTTGAGTTCACCAGGCTGGTCTCGGACTCTCAAAAATTCTCTTGGCTCAGCTTCCCGAGTGCTGATATTACAGGCTGAGCCATTGAATCTGGGGAGATTATTCAACTAACATGAACACTGTAAGAATTAGTATTTTATGTGAGTTTTCAAGGTATTCCATGTAGAGACCGTGTAAAAATCCAGCACTGTACAATTATAGACTATCATATAAAGGTGACTGAACCATAACTTCATGTGGATATCATTTTTGTTTAGATTTTAGTTATATTGATAATAGTTTATTTAAATACTAATGTCTAGAATTTCTGGCAAAATTTGAATACTGAGGTTCAAGTAAATTTTTTAATGTAAGTGATGGTAAGTATAATTATGCTTTTTTTCTTATCTAGAGTCCTACAGTTTCTCTCTAATAGAAAGTAAATAAATAGTAGAGAAAAATAGATGACTTTTTTTAGGACTTTTTTTTTTACTAGGGATTGAATTCAGGACCTTATACTTGTCAGGCAGGCTCTATCTCCCCAGCCCCAAAATGGATGATTATCAAGTACCAAGAACATCAGCAGTTATACACATATTAGCCCATTTATTGCTTAAAAATGACAAGAACTCTCATCTTACAGATGGGAACTAGTCTTAAAAATATTTAAGGTACTTGGCAAAAGAAATACAAGTCTTTCCTTATCCTTAGCACTGAGGACAATTTTGGGGGCTCAATTTTCTGCTAATAAGAAGAAAGGTTTCAGAACCAATAGGTGGCACAGCTGGAATTTTATTTCACATCTGTCAGACTTCAAAACTCAATAAATCTGTCTAAAGAACATAGAAGGGAGAGGCAATAGGGTTTCTGCCTCACCAACTCCAAATTAACAGGAGACATTCGGGGCGACACTGCGCAATGAAAAAATCAGAATTGGACATCTAAAGCACAAAGACCAGAGCTCGAGAAGCCAGGTCCTTGATTTTAAATTCCCACTGTGTCACTTAGCAGCTGTGTGACTTATGACATCTCCCACTGTGAGTCTCACTCTTTTAAATTGTAAGATTATGATGATAACATTAACAAAGAATGATAACCCAGGCAATTTTTTTGTGAGGGTTGAAGAATCAACATATTTGATCACTATGGCCATTAAGACAGTAGTTATCATATTTATTTGTTATGGAATAAGGAATAGATACTTATTTCTCATAGACATTAATTCCCAATGATCAGAGGACAAATAAAATTGGACATCTGCACAGCACAAAAGGAGATGCCACTAGAAGATTATCTGAAAGCAAAAGTTCTGCATCTGTGGCATATATTTTAAGTGATAGAGAACTTTTAACTGATACACAAGTTTTGTTTCCATAGGTCACATTATTTAGCAATTCTTAAAGTGAGGATTGATGGAACTCTGAACCTTCCTTTACTGTTACATGGCAGCTCTTGGTCTAGGGTACAGTGGGTCTGAATGGTTGGACATGAAGTCCTTCCCTGAAAATACAGAAGTGGTATTGCAAAGCAGAAAGAGAAAGCTTTCTAGAGAAGATAGCAAACTTTTCCTTTCTTCTGAGATAAAGTTTAAAATTATCATAGGAATAGTAATTACAACATTAGACTTTGGTATTATTTAGTTTGCTGTGGTTCAAAATTCAAGATAATATTCAGCATTCTAAACAAGATAGGATTATTTTAATCTTAGCTCAAAATTTTTATATACCACGTTAATCTTCTATATGCCTAATTATAATATTAGGGTTTTTTTAAGTATTTATGTACTCTGCAGCATGATCTGGGATATTTTTTTTGTGTTTGTGTGTTCGATACAGACTACCAAACTTCTAAAACAAAAACCATGGTCTATGGCTGAGACATACATGGGCCCTGCTAAATGAAAACCCGGGGTGCAGAGTTGGAGGAACAGAAAGTTCAGTTATAGAAGGTGGCCTTTCTTTCAATGTGTATTTCTTCTAATTTTAACCTACTTTCCCTTAACAAGGGTGCTTTTAAATTGACCATTGGAACATAAGTTTTATGTGTATAACTTTTTCCTCCATATCAGCAAGTGAAACAATACTCATGGAGCTAATTCTCATTGTTACAACTTACTAAAAAATTAATTTGATGGACATGTAGTGCAATAAGAAAAGTGAACATGTTTTAAGACAATATTTGTCATGTATAGATCTAGATTCTTTTAAATATGTTGTGTCTTTATCCCTCAAAATGGGGCAAGTCTTATTTTGTTTTTTATAATAAAAAGTCTAACCCTAACCATCATAAAAATATGTGGATAAATAGAAAAGCATTTGTATAAAGTGAAACAGGTGTTTTTTTTTTTTTTAATTTTCTCACATTGCACAAAGCTGTGTGTGCCCATGTGCGGAATCTGTATACTGTATATGTGCATCTATCATAAGAATTAAGAAAACACTGTGAAATTGTTGATAACTTTACTATTTAAACAAGTGGAACAATAAATGAAATTTTATCTGAATGGATAAAAATATCTACACCTCATGGTTTCTTATTAGAATTAAATATATTAAATTAGGGAAACTTTAGCAGGAAATTTCAAAAGACTAAGAAGTTATTTTATTCATTTTTTATAATGTCAGCAGAAGGCAATTCAGGTTACAACTTAAGGAACTTGGGTCAAATGTGGAACTGTATCACTGGAACTGTACAAAGGCTTTCTCTAGTCATTTAAAACCCTAGTCAATGAAAGTTCGCTAAGAAAACTAAGAATTCTTTCAGGTGTTTGCTTGCCTACTGTGTTCTGAAACGTCATGAGTGGTGACCAAGGCAGCTTTGTCTCTACACGTAACTATAATCAACACTCTATATTATAACATTTTCATCTTCCCGCAAAGCCAATAAAAATTAGCAGAAAACTTTAAAATGTAGATAAGATACATAAGAGTTAAATATTTAAGATCTAAATTCAGCAGTTTTCATAGAAGTTCAGTGAATATAATAAGTTTTACAAAAATATAAGTCATGTTTCCAAATTGAAAAATGATATAGTTTTTAAATTTTGCAAGGGTAATTTCTAAGCTATTATATTGGTGGTATGAAACTCTAGTCTAAATGAACAAAATAAAAGAAATCTACATGAACAGCTCTCTTCTGTGTACATTGATATGTTTCTATAAAAGTCACATTTGTCTAAAAACCAAAAACATATTCATAATTTTGGAGGTTTTTTTCTGATTGAAAAGTATGTGATAGAAACAATTTCCCTTTAATTAGAGGTTACAGCTTGCATTTTGTATATTAAAAATCGTGTAACAGAAAAAAAAAAAGGACTACTTGGTCTAGGAAAGCAGACTTCCTTTTTTTAAAAAATGCTCATTCTAAATATATTAACAATGGTTTTCCAGTAAAAATTAGGTAGCCAAAAGTTCAGTGTAATTAAATAATTAAGATTGGAGATGAATTTCCATAAGTGGTATAAACTAAGAAGAAAATATACAAGGGCTCCTAGAGAACAGGCAAAACTCTTTGGTTACCCTTATATTTTAATGGGCACTTAAAAAATTCTGACTGCAAAGTTGTAATTATTGCAGCTTCAATTACTAGTCTTGTGCCTACTCATAATAATGCACAGTAAGCAAAAATTAAGACATCTCTGAGCAAAGATTTCCAGGAACTGGTCTAGCATCGAGCAGGTGTGACAATGCAGAACATTACATGAAAATGTAAGACCTTACCATGAACAACTGGTGCTAGGAGCATCGTGAGGATCAGGAGCTGGAATGGCCACATGACTGTGCAGTTGTGGTAAGAGTTTCTCAGAAATGAGTGTTTCATACGTGAAACAAAGTAAGTGTATTTCCGGTTCCTCTTCTGTGTTCCAAGACAGATGATTTTTTAAAAAAGACTCAAAACAAAAAAGAAAATGTCCTCAAAAAACAGAAACACCAATATCCCAGAAGTGTAATCTGCAAAAGAGACAAAAGTTGGGGAAAGAGATATTAAGTGAATATATTCTCATCTTAACTTTTAAAGCTTTCCTTTGTTTCCTGACTAAAACATATTTTCCTCCTGCCATCTTCACTGTTATGAGCACAACACTGTATGTAAAGCAAGTACCCTGCAGGACATTACTTATTCATGTGCACATAGTGTTACACTCAATGTAAAACCAGAATGAAAGAATTTCCATATTGGCACTGAACAAATTAACACAAATGTACTGTTTAAATATGCACCGGGAGACATCATGATTACTTTGTACAAGTATTTTCCAGAAATACAATTTTTACTAACCTTAAAATGTTAAATTTTCATTCATTCCTATTGCTATAAATACATTTTAAAAAGAAAGTTGAACATTTCTTTTGTTTTCATTTCAGGATTTCATAATCATTCAGAAATAATTCTACATGGAGCCAAGGAGATGGCTCAATAGAATAAGCACTTGCCTGGCAAGTGCAAGGGCTTGAGGTCAACTCCCCACCCCGTCAAAAAAAAATAATAATAAAATTCTACATATTGACTATATTAAGTGCTGCTTTTCTAAGTATCATTTTTCAGTGATCATAGACTTTTGTTGGCAAAAGATGTTATTCTAGATTTCTTTTTCACGTTGTATGTTTTTGGCAGTGATGGGGATTAAACCCAGGGCACTGTGTGTGTCGGCCAGCACTCCACTACTGAGCTGGTGAGACAACACAGGACATTACATAAAAATATCAGTCCAACATGTTAACTTTTGTTTTTTTCTCTAAAATAGCAATGTTTTTTGTTTTTCTAAAACAGCGACAATAGTTTTTTAAAGCTTTCAATGATAACAAACAACCCACTGTGGCACCTGTGCCACAGGTTTGCCACCACTGGTCTAAAAGTTCAATACTGATTGTATGGTAGTAACAATAAGCTTGTCTTCTGGAGAAAAAAGAGGGCCACAAGGAAAGCCAACATTTTGGCCCTAGCCTTCCAAGGTCAATTAAGACTCGGGACATATGAGAACTTGTACTGTAACGTCATGTAATTCGATAGTGTCCCACATTTTCTGATCAAGGAGATTATGGGGCTAAAAAGGAAAGTGATCGATAATGTAGAGTGTGCCTAAGGAGAGTCACATGGAGAGAAAACATTCTCTCAGGCTTTCACAGAGAGCAGATTGGCCAAGCAATGGCCGTGACTCATCCACATGGCTGACACTGACAAAGGTTCTACAATCTGAAGTACAGGATCTCAGGATAAATCCTGAGGGGATTTCACTGACCTTATCAGACCCAAAAGGTACAACTCTTGTTGCATAGGTCTTGCTTTATCTTGGTCTTAACCATCCAGCAGAAAAGTATAAAAACGAAGTATAAGAAGTAAAGCCATGTCATTATGTTGAGCTGTAGGGGACTCAGGTCAACAATTTCTGACATTGCCAGTGAAGCGGAAGACCCAATGCTATTATGGACTACTGGACTCTTTTAGAATATTTTGCTGAGTTAACACACCTATAATATTCAAATAACGGAACTAAAGAAAAAAAGGGTATACAGATGAATGTCCATTTTGTATCTGTGTATTCAAAATGGTTAGGATAGATAATTACCTTCTCTTAATGAATAGAGGGATTTGTTCTAATAGTGTTTGTAAATAGGATATCATGTCCACATCTTCTATAGCAATTAACCATTAGGAAGAATGTATGCAATGTGTTAATTATTGAAACTGTCCTACCAATTTGGTTTGAAACTGTCTCATTGCTATTTGTTTCTCAATAAAATTATGGAAAAAAATAAAATAAAAGTTCAATACTGAAGTTTCAGGCAAGGCCCTCTGCCTAAATAACTTACATAATTACCAAAAAATATTTCCTTTATGATATTCGCAACAACTTACTTTTAAAAATAAGTATATAGATACAGACTGATTAAAAAAGAAACTCAAACAGGATACTACCACTTAATAGAAGTGTTTACTGAGGCACAAGTGATATACAAGCACTGTGCTGGTAATATAGGCTGGATTACTGAACACACCATGCATCCTGAACCTGGGATGCTGAACCTGGGTCCCCCCAGGGCTGCAGAGGGAAGGGTGGGGAGCTTCGTATACCCGCTTAGGAAAGATGTGCCTTTTCCTTAAAGAAATACTTTCATTAACTGTTTCAAAAAATGCCCAAAAGTACAATGCTGGTCATGAGCTCTGTCAGATTCAGAGGTAATAAAAATGCAATTTGTGACATTAAACAAAGGATGAAAAATCTTGTATGAGATGCTAAATGTTTTAATAATGATGAGTAAAGGTGTTAAGTATGTGTAAAGCATTAAACACCTTAAGCATTAGCAGTCATTTTACTGAACCAAACTCAGATATTTGCCTTTTCTTAGTTTGCATAGGTACGCATTGAGAAGCCAAAACACAACATACTCCCAATGAGAAGACACTGCCTTCCACATCCCACCTTTAAAGCCTATGAATCAGGAGCAATTGGATTATCCTCATAAATTTCATTCTTGATTATGTTTTAGTGATAGATACATATTAGCAAAAATGTCAGACCACGAGTATAAAATTTGATGTTTGAAAGTGATAGTTAAAATTAAGATAGTTTATGGGAGAAAGTATCATAGATTAAACATCTCTACCAAGAAAGTTGTAAATCTGCAAATTTGGAGTGTTGATGTGACAACAACAGTGGACATTTCAGGTGCCACAATATGATGGGTTGTGGTCACCACCTAGGCACACTAAAAATACAGTATAAAACCTACCTCCAGACTTATACAGTATATAGAAAACATAAGTGAAGTCTGGATTAGACATGAGTCCCATCCCAAAGACTATCTTTAAGGATATTTAAATATTCCAAGTTAAAAAAAAAAAAAAACAGCAACCCTGAAATCCAAAACTCTTCTGGTTTCAAGTATCTGGAAAGGACATATTCCACCTATAAGGGACTAGGGATGTAGCTCAGCAGCACAGTGCCGTGCTTGGCAAGCACAAGGTCCTGAGTTAGATTACGAATACCAAAAGAGAAAGTGATTTAGATTCAGCCTTTAATAAGGTTTGTTTGGTAAAGATAAAAAATTACAATCTTCAGGGAGCTGATGAGATAGCTCAGCAGACTCAAGCACCTGCTTAGGCAAGCTTAGGGACCGTGGTTCAGTCCTGGGCAGCCCAGAGTGGGCTGATCTGGCCAGAGTCCAGGCATAGTGGTGCACACCTGAATCCCAGCACTGGGGAGCCTGAAAACAGGAGGATCAATGTGAGTCCAAGCTCTGTAGTGAGACCCTGTAACAACCAAAAAGATTAAAAAAAAATTCTGAAGTACATGTTTCTACCACAAGTTAAAATTACATAATCATGTTTTCTTGGGGGGAAACCAGGAATCAAGCTCAGGACCTCCTGCTTGGCAGGCAGGTATTGAAGTGACATGTGTTTTGACATTGCTGATTTACAGCACTGGGGTTAAGAGTAATGGATTTTGGAGCCAAACTGCTTAATCTCAATTGTTGTTTCTACTCCCATTGACCTTGGTTCTATCACTTAACCCTGTAGTACCTCAATTTCCTACATGTATAATGAGATTAAATGATGATTTAAACATTAAATAAATTTTTTAAAAATCTAAGTTTTAATTGTTTTGATTGCTCAAGTTATAGGGAAATATACAACTATCTTTGAATATTAACTTTTTAAAAACCTTTTTATGATGACTTCTTCCAATTTATTTGTTGTAATTAACATCACCAACCAAATCCATGTTTGTACAAAAGAGATTAAAGTCATTTCTAAAACAAAGGTTTTCAAAAACACCCAGAGAAAAATTCAAAGAACAAATATTGGGGATGCCTGAAGTCACAGAAGGCAATACAATATACCTCTGATTTACTAATGAATATTACGCAGTTCTAACAATACACAGTGATAATTCATGTCTTCTGAAGGAGTAGATGAAACCTTTCTCAACAATATCTTCCCCGAAAGCACTTGCACCTGACAGATTATGAATGGGTGATCGCTAATGGAAGTAACTCTTGAGAAAAAGGGTCAGGGCATCAGTGTGAAGGATGGCTACAGCACAGCTTCCTCTTGTCCTCATCTCATAAAAGATTAGCAGGCTTGAGGTGACAATCACTGGGAAGGAGCCAAATGGGTTTTAAAGGAGTTCGGTGAATAAAATACATAACATTAAAAAATGCTAACTATAATTTACAATGCTGAAGCTCATAAATATGCTTGTCCTTTAACATTTTCAGATTTGTTAGAAGAATTATATGTATTATTTCTTAGTTTAGGGATTGTATGTATCTGTGAGACTGAACAGTAAAGCATGGTCAGTTTGGTCACTGTCACTGTCGCTGTCGTTACCACTTATGGTAGCTTTTAAAAATTAAGCAAATTCTCTTAAAGTGACTCTGAAACAAGACAAAATGAAAATCATAGTAAGGGTTCATGAACTTCCTTTTTTTTTTTTTTTTTTTGGCGGAACCAGGGATTGAACTCAGATCCTTGTGCTATCCAGGGAATCGCTTATTCTATTGAGCCATCTCCCCAGCCCCACGAACTTCCATTTCTTTCAGTATATTTATAGTTAAAGAATTTCATATTAATGATTAGCAAAACTTAATCATTCACTCTAGTTAGCAATAATACAATTTTAAATGTTCTACTAATATATATATATATATATATATATATATATATATATTTAATGTATTTGGTACAGGATCTCACTATGCCTCTCAGACTCATAGTGATCTTCCTGTTTTCAGCCTCCCTAGCCCTTGGGTCACAGGCATGTGCCACCACACCCAGTCTCAGTGGCCAGCTCAGTGTGCCTAGGGGTGGGGCTGGCATGGGCATGTGGTGCCTGGGATTGAACTCTGGTCCCTGCGCTTGCCTATGTGGCACTTAAGTCTGCTGAGCTATCTCACTGGCCCTAATAAATACTCTTAAATAGTACAATTTTCCTTTGGAGATTCTTAGGAGAGAAATTCTCAGTCACCTTGTTTAATACTTTCAACACATATAAAAGGAATGTTTAATTCAGCGCCTTTGCACTTGCATGTTTATTTGGAAATTTCTCCCAGTTACTCACTGCTTTTGTTTAAGGAGGCACGTGAAATATACACAGAGCACACACATCTCGCCTGACCAAGGGGGAACATGGAAGAGAAGGAGAAAGAACAATACCTGCGGGGGTGGGGGACAGTGACAATGTGGGAAAGACATGAGATAAAACATAAATCCAAATCAGATTTCAAAAAGAAAAAGAAAGTGTTGAATAAAAAGGCAGCAACATAGTTTTGAAAATCGATTTGTTGATGGGAGAGTGGACTGGTGCAATCACTATGGAAATCAGTATGGAGAGTCCACAAAAAATTTTAGGATTGGAGGTCCCTTTTGCCCCATTTTTCCTCTTCTGCATATTTTCCCAGAAGAAGTCAAAACATCATACCACAACAATATCTGTGCACTCAGGTTTGTAGCAGCACAATTTGCAACAACTTGATCTTGGAGATATAGAAGTGTTCATCAATTGAGAAATGGATTAAAAACTGTGGCATTTTTATACAATTGAGTACTACTCTGCCTTTTATAGGTAAATGGATGCAACCTGAGATCATACTCATATATGGAATAAATCAGAGGCACATGTGTAAGCATCATATTGTCTCCCTGGTGTGAGAAACTGAAAGAGTAAATAATGTCCAAGATGTGCAATAGATGCTGTTACACAGGAAAAAATTGATCAAAAGGGAAGAGGAGCTAGGGTGGGAGACAGGAAAGGAAAAAAGGAAAAAAAACAAAACAGAACAAAAACAAGATAGTTATGCTACTAGTTTCTCCTAGTTCACTGAAAAGAAAAATATGTGCTAGTGTCCTTCGGGGAATTTTTTTCTTTCTCCTTTTTTTTTTTTTTTTTTGGTGGTACCAGGGATCAAACTCAGGAATTTGTACTTGCTAGATATCACTTATTCTACTGAATTATCATCCAGGGCCCCCTTTGGGGAATTTTTGATACTCATATCGACCTCTGAGGAACTACTTTGAAGAAAAACAGATGCAGTTTATTACCTGTTGTTATTCTCTTATTATTTTGTTGAAATTTTGGGGTTTTTTTTTCAACAAAAGGAAAACTAGAAGACTTGCAAGAAGAGATGTGGAATTGTACTAGAATTTGAAGGCTGGAGAAGACTTCACTAAACAGCTTTTGGCAAAATGAATTCCAGATTAAGGGCTGCTATGGTAAGGCACAGTTGGTAAAAGACCACACATCCAGAACAGCTCTTCTTACATATCAAGACTAAGACAGGAACAACGGAGTATCATTACAGTATTTCTTGGAATAGGATTGGAAGAATACTGAAGGCAATAGAAAGTAATGCAAACTAAATTGACAGGGTTCAAATAATGTATTTTTTTAGTAAGGGTCTACAGTGTCTACAGGGTCTCACTTTGCGGATGGGACTCATAGTGATTCTCCTGTGTTCAGACTCCCAAGGAGCTGGGATTACAGACGCATGCCACCACACCCAGTCTCAATCTCCACCTCAGCGCACCCTTGGGGCAGGGCTAGCATGGCACACCGGCAATCCAACCCTGGCAGCTGTTGTGTCTGCCTAAGCAGGCACTTTAATCTGCTGAGCTATTTGGCCAGCCCCAAATAATGTATTTTCTAACATTTAATGACATACAACATCAACCTGTATAAATAACTACAAGTTCTTTTTAAGAAATATGCTAAGCATTTAGGTATATTCCAAAAAATATAGCTTTCTATACAGCTATTAGCTACATTGCTCCCAAACATTCAAATATTTGGATCTTGGATTAATTTTATATACTCTGATCACTGATTTGAAATAAGCATTAGATAATAAACTTACTAACAGAAGTTGTTGCACTAAATGAATCATAAAATTAATAAACCAAGTAGTAATTGGAGGAACCAAACATGATAAAACAAGTATGAATTTAGATGTGAAAAAGTACAAATTCAGAGTGTAGAAAATTTAGTCTGCATATGGCGATATTCCTCGCAGCTCTTATGGAGTGGAAGCCAGTTTAGCTGATTCTTTTCATTCCAAAGACCACACAAAAAATACAGTACCCTTTGCATTCTCATACTATGGTAATTCTGTCATTGTTCCCAACTTGCATGACAGTGCCTACTAGCATCATTGTTACTTGGGATCAAATATTGATTCTGGAGAATTACTGATACTTTTAATCCTTATGTATGGGCAATGCCTACTTCTCTGGGTAGATGTGTATTTTGTAACATACTAAAGTAAAACAAACACCAAGTAATGCCTATGAAATTGGTATTTGCCTTAACCTTAAACTGAATGGAGAGATATTTTCTTTGTCTTTCATTTCTGTTTAAGTCCCTATTTTCTTTTTTAAAATATACAGGCTGTGGTCATTTACTGTGACACATGAAAAATCTAAGCCACAAAAATCAGCATGGATGAAGGACAGAGCACAGCTCTGGAAGGAGAAAAGGCCAAGCTGGTTCCACTCCTTCAGAGCTGCACAGAGTATCACCACATGCAGATGACTCAGGTTTCCTAGACTCTGAATTCATACTTTTTCACATCTAAAATTATACTTGTTTTATCATGATACAAAGAACCTATACATAGTATTGTAAAAGTAGGAATTACATAAATGAAAAAGTCTTTACTTTCAATTAATGATGGCATTTATATTCAAATGGGTTATCAATGGTAAATGAGATTACATTTGGTAGGATATGGCATAGAGGGCTGGGGAGATAGCTCAGTGGAATAAAATCCCTGGTACCACCAAAAAAGAAAGGAAGAAAGAAAGAAAATGGCATAGAAGAACATGTCATAGGAGGTTGTAAGTGCCTGCATGGTAAAAGGAATGGACTCTGAAGCTACACACTGTAAACACCATGCTGTTAGAAGATTCTGTTGGTTGTAGAACATCAGTGGGAAAAGGAGAAAAGAAAAACACCTTAGGGAAGGAAGGCCAGTGACAAGGTTTGCTTTAGTGTCATGGGGTCTCAGAGAACTATGACTACAGCACTGTAATTTAAAATACAGGTTATTTGGAGAAAGTGAAAACAAATTCTGCAAGCATCACTGCTATATGTTATATCAGTACAGGAGAGATATAAATCAGAGAGAAAAGGAAAAGATGGAGTAGAAGGGAAAGACACAGTCTGAAGAAAAACCTGGGCATGGGAAGGGACGTTTAGAAAGAGAACAACACTTCAGCTGCAAGGTCTAGCTGTCTCCATTCTTCCTTCTTCCTTTCCTATCATCTCTCCAATTGACTTCAAAGAAATCAAAAGAAACATTCTGATTCAGTTAACTTTAAGTTTAACTTAAATTTTATCTCTAGTCTGTTCACTTTAAAGTTAATCTCAATTTTATGCTTACTCCAAACATGTTGAACAAGGAAATGACATCTCATCATCTGAAGCACTAGTAATATTTTTGTTGTTTTGGGTGAAGTAAAATATGTATCTACTTATAATTATATATGAAGTGGTTATAACTCAATGTTAAATTAGAAAGCAAGTCACTTGGCATCTAGATAAGTTTAATAAGAATGTTTTCTAGAATAGAAGTCCCACTTAATTATTTTTCACATACTATTATGATCTAATAAATATTTATTAATACATAGAAAAAATTGGATGTAGTCAATATTGTCATTTGTGTAGTCATGCCACCACATGCTTTATCCATCAAACAGTGATGTTTTCCATAACATTGTTTTCTTGCAAAGGGCCCTTGAACACTTCCCTTACACTCTGCAAATCATGCGACTGGAGCTTATTTCCAATAGGTAATCAGTAGTGAAATACCTGCTCCCACTGATTTGTGGGTTCAACTGTAAATAAAATCAATGAGTTTTAAATCTGAGGCAAGTATAATTATGATAGTTCAATTAGTTTGGGGAACTACTCAATTGCTTGAGTAGACAGCTAAAACTACAACCATTGGATATTGTGTTCTTCAGTACATATAGTTTAAAATAGATCCTGTCCTCCATGAAATTGAAAAAAATAGAAAACTGGGCGGGAGTTATACCTGCAAAGGGTGACAAGGGCCAGGCATGCTAGTACCACAAAAATTAAATGAAATACTCATGAAATCTCAAATGTTCTTCAAAAATTTTACATAAAATAGGTCTCAATGAAGATAGTTATTACTTCACAGAATACTAAAAATTATCAGTTATTTTTATCATGTGTCATTTAGAATAAAATTGATTTTGATATTTCTAAGGGAAGAGGAAGCAAGCTATAGTTAAAACACTCAAACTGTAACAGGTAATTATTTCAAAGTAGATAATCCCAATTAAAGTAGAAATGTGTTAATCTCTTCCGTGGTCCACGGAGAATCATGCCAGGTGTCACCGTCATAACAAGGGCCAACACTGAGTCCCAACCATGTCCCACACTGCTCGGCAAGCTTAACATGCCTTGACGCATTTAATCGACTCTAGCTACAAGCAACATTGTTACTATTATAACACCATCGTGAAGGGGTAGTTAAGCCCTACCAACCAAGAGAAAAAGCAGGATTGAGCGGTTAAAATACTTTCTGAGATCA
This sequence comes from Octodon degus, assembly GCF_000260255.1. Classification (NCBI taxonomy): domain Eukaryota; kingdom Metazoa; phylum Chordata; class Mammalia; order Rodentia; family Octodontidae; genus Octodon; species Octodon degus. The sequence goes on from NW_004524748.1 coordinate 2,634,065, forward strand.
CGTGACTCCAACTAGTCATTCACACAGGTACACCTCCACAATGCCCCAAGAGCTCACGCTTTGAATCACCAGATTCTACTGCCGGCCGGCACTGCTATTTCCAAAGGTTAAACAGTTCAACTCTGTAACTAAGGAGCTTTTACTGAGGTGCAATTGGTGTTCAACTTACAGGTTGAAGGGGATGTGATGAAGATGCAGGATAAAGCTTGTACACGGAAACAATCAAACAAACCTCCGGTCCTGAGAACCATGTCCTAAAAACAGGTACTCACATCTACACTTGGCCCTACACGTGTCTGCGACACAGCGACCCATTTCATTGAAGTGTCACAACGGAGTGAAGGGCACAATTACTAATTTTTTGGAAGGAAGAACCTACAGTAATCTGTAGGATCTGCGAGGTTTTTGGGTGACAAGCAAATGTTTCTTAACTTACAGCAAAAGTTTAGAAAAAAAAATTGAGAATAACCACTACAAAACAATATGCAATGTATTAACTATTGAAACTGTCTTACTAACCTATTTTAAAACTGTCTCATTGCTGTTTCTCAACAAATTAATAAAAATTAAATTAAATTTTTAAAAATCAAGGAAAAAACTCAAACATTACACTCAAGGAAAAGCTTTTATTCATCTTTTGTATTTTTAATATTTTTTTATTTTTTGAAGAGAGTACAAATTAGAAGTAAAACAGAAAAAAATTACAAGTGATACAGAATTTCACTTAACGAAGTACTATGAATTTCACAGTACTTGTACTACATAGTGTTGTTTTCCAACCAGTTATTCATATCACCATATTGCATATGCACGTAAAATTGGAAGAAGAAAGAAAAAAATAAAATGTATAAGAAATTAAGAAGAGGAAAAGTATATACAATTGAAAAAAAGGAGATAAAACAATTAAAGCACCAAGTGCTTGTTTCCATCGACCAGCAGAAATGTACAGTACAGTTGTCTAAACCAGCCTGCTTATATACATAATCTCTTTCCCCCATTCCTTCTCCTGTTCTCTTCAACTCAGTAACTCTTTCCTTTTGAATAGGCTCATTCGCTCTTCCCAGTATCCACTGTACCCTTCAGTATTTGGTACAGGGTCTCACTATCAGCTTGGACTCATAGTGATCTTCCTGTATCAGCCTCCCCAGTGCTGGGATTACAAGTGTGTTCCACCACACCCAGGCATCCTGGCCACCAGCTTGGCGCACGCAGGGCAGGGCCAGCACAGCATGTGCTAATGGAGATTGAATCCAGGTCCTTGCGCTTGCTTAGGCAGGCACTTAGAACACTGAGTTATCTCTGTGGCCCAAAGAAAAGTTTTGAAATGATTTTAAAGTCTGTTAATATACAGAATAATGAGTATTTAATTCTGTTCTTCATGTAATTTCCCTCAACTGAGCTGAGATTATTTTCTATGTTACTGAGAACAAGAAAGTACATCTTCAAAGTAATCTTATTTGTGAGTTTCTCATAGTTATTTTAAGACACAAAATTGTAAATGAAAGGTTGTTAGCTTTAGTGTTTCTAAAATTTATTGGAGTTGAACTATCTGCAGAGCCTTTATGATTGGGGTAGACTGGTGCTGCCTTGTGTTAAACGTTATTTTTGACAATTTTATAAGAAATTACCTGAGCAGTTCCTGATTGACAACTGTGACATTGTATCTAGAGACAAAGTGTCATACAAGGGCAATTCACTGGTCTGATTTAAAGAAAAAATAATCAGGTTTTCTCCCATGCAATTTTAAATAATATGTTATTATCAATGCAACAGATACTACAGATAAGATTGTAAGAGGTTATTTTAACTACTGAATACAATAAATTTCAGGCATCAAGTTAAATAATCAGAGCGATATTAAGCTACATGGGTCTAGGAGAATCAAGTAGGAAATGTATCACGTTACTTGTCACTTTTTCTCTGAAAGCAATGACAGGTCTTAATGTAACAATAAAGCTTAGAATGGAGAAGTACAAAAATTGAGCAAAGAATATCAACATTATAGTATTCCAACTTGTTTGAGCATATAAGAAAAAAATTGTGCATCAATTTACATACCCTTTGAATAAGTCTGAAATCAAATAGAAATGTAGGGGAAACATTACCTTTTAGCTTATATTAAAGTCCTCATGTGGCTTAATTACAAAATGTGCTCAGTCCAGACATTTTCAAGATAAAAAAATTTGAATTTAAGCTCTTGATTCTCTCATTTTTTATAAAAAAATTAGTACATTATTTTTCAAAGGTTTTTAGTTTTGAAAGGTATTATAATCAAATGGCAGAAACAAAAATGCAGCACGGTTCAAACTTAAATCCTTAGAATAGATTTGGCTAAAGAGTATTTATGTACTCTGTTTGAAATAGTTTATTGAGATTATATAAACAATGTAGTACTGCTTGTGATTCACAAAAGAGTACAATAGAGCTTTTCTATGTCTTATTCCCTGCCGTGTATCAGTAGCAACCAGGCAGAATATAAACACACATGTTTTGAAATTATCTCTCCTTCCTGGGGTGCACCTGGATAGATCTCAAATTAAACACCTTCCTTAGTGGCCCATTATGGAGAATCGGTGCCTAAAATACCCAAAGGGAGTCAGGGACCATTGTGACAAGGGACAGTGTCTAAGCTGGTGGCATATGATGCAATGCTTCTGCTTGTAACTTTAGCCTCACTAGGAGGTTATTTAAATACAAATAGAATCTGCCAAAACATGTATACACACACTTCAGGAAAAGAAAAATAGTATGATTTTTTTTTCAGCAGACGATGTTATCCTCCTATGAGGAATCCTGGAGGACACCACATATTGCAGAAAAGCCACTGCACTGCGGGTCCTTAGAGAAGAAATCGGAAACGCATCTGCAGCGAGCCCAACGCCCACGGCTACCCCAGCAGCTCCTCACCATGCTAATGTCTGGGAGCTAATGTTCACTATTGTGAGCGCCTCTTGCAATTGTCGAGGTCAATGGTAACTTCTATTAATCTCATGAAGTCTCAACAAATTTAGTAATAAATTATTTACACACGTTCTGTAATAACTGATTATTAGCATGTATAGGTAGGCAAAGTATGAAATAAGTGATTTTCAAAGATTAGCTTTAAAGACAGCTGCCTCAATTCCAAGTATTTTCTTCATGGAGTAAAACATAAATGCGGAAAGTAAATTTAAATATTTTAACTTATTGAAATATAACATAAAAGTACTGAGTTATTAATTTCTAAGAATATGTAACAAATATACACAACTTACAAGAATCTTCATGATAAAACTTTTCAATTTCTTATTTCAGTTAATTCAACCATAAAACACAGAAGATATAAATTGGAAATACAAACATTCCAGGGTCCAGGACACAAAATTCTACTTTGCTTTCAAAATATTGTCTTAATTTCAAGTGAATAATTAAGAGAAGAACTGAAACTACAGACAAAAACCCCAGAATGAGACCATTCCTTCGATGTATTCATCTTGCTTCAGTGAGCAGTATCAGTTTGGAACCTGGAGTGGCACTAGACCAAAGCCTGAAGATCCTTTCTCTGGTGATAGGTCAGCAAATGGTTGGGAGGAAGCAAGAAGTTCCACAAAGAACAAATGTGAGCATTTCCAATTTTCCACTTGAATGAAAAAGAAATTACTGGTTTGGCTAGCATGTTGACATATCTGAGCAATATCTATTTAGAGAAGGAAAATATGGCAGGCTCTCAAAAAAGAATTCTTTTTTTTAACTTTATTATTATTATTATTATTTTGCAGTACCAGGGATTGAACTCGGGACCTTGCGCTTATTCTACTGAGCTACCTCCCTGGCCCTTCAAAAAACAATTCTATAATAAAACACATTGTAAATAATTACTACTATGCAAACTTATTTATTTATTTATTTTTAAGGCTTAATTCTTTTCTTTTTATTCTTATTTTTCATCTTTATTTTGAATTTCTTACAACATTTTATTACTGTTTGTTTTGTTTTGTTTTGTTTTTTTCCTTAAAACAGTCGTGCACATATATGTCTGGTAATGGCAACAACTAATTTGAAGATAATGCAAATACAAAGATAATGCTGATACAGCATGCAATACAGCAACCATTGTTGAATTCACATTACTTTGTTGAGTAAAATTTTGTATCTTTTCTAATGCTGTTTTTAATCACTGTTCTGTATTCTTTAAAAAAAATTGAAGAGCAACAAATTTGACATGTAGGAAAGTCATTACAGAGCACACGCAATAGACCCTGTGACCAGAGAACTTCCCCAGTACAGGAAACCGAGAAGCACCTTGTCGCTCAAGCAGAGATGTCCAGATCAATTTAGCCCCAATATTCCTGCCTTTAAGGATATATAAGCTTTAGTAAAGTGAACAATAAAGGATGGAGCCTTGCCATTTCTATGAATAAAAACAAGGAAAACACAACTACTGACACATCATCATTACTGACACAGATCTCTTTGTGATCTATGTTGGTCTCAAACTCATGGTCTTCAGTGATTCAAAAAAATTTTTTTATTGAGATATTTTACACAGCTTCCAACTTGTTCCCACACCAAGCTACTCTTTCCATTCTAGGATCAAGTCATACCAAAACACATGCTGTACCCTGAACATTCCTTGCTTTGAAACTCTGATGTCTCTATACAATTTCCATCTCTGCAGAATCTGCCACAACAGGAATGATAAGCTTTGTTGAGGTTATTTTCCTACCTACGTTTTCTAAACTGGCATAATGTTTGGGTAGTCCTGGTATCATTTCGGCTGCTATATTGAAAAGACCAAGCATAAAAGATGATGCATTAAAAGTGCTATTTGTATGCCAATATCCTTCCTCAGTATTTTACAAAAGATAAACCTGAATATCTAACTTAAACAATTATAGATTTTTTTGTATATATATCTATACCTAGATCCTAATATTTGAAGTGAGGGAAAGCACTATGTCATATCATCCTTCTACAAAGCAACCCCTTAAGATAATAAAATCAGGTCATGTCTTGAGAAGAGATCCACTGCTCTTTCCTACTTTTTCCAGAGTTAATTCAAAGTGTGCTCCCTAAAGAATAAACCAGGTGAAGGAATCCTGGTGGTTCCCAGCAGCTACAATTGAGATGAGCCTAAACGGTTGATTCCACTGGAGCGAAGGGAGGAAAGTTCTCAGATAGGGACAGCATGAATGCAACAGTACCTGTTCCTTGCCTGCCTCGTATTTTGAACCATGGTGAGTCTACAATGTCACTCTCCCGCCTCAATCCCCCAAGTGCTAGCAGTACAGGTGCATGCACCATCACACCCAGCACGGACGGCCTTCCTAGACAATAACTGTAGTATTTAAGCATGTATAACACATAAGCTCCAAAGCCTACTAGTGAAAGAGCATAGTGACAAAATAACCCAGAGTCGAGGAAAGAGCATAGAACTCTTAGCTATATGCTAGCTTATTTAGTGGCACATATCCAATAATTGTTTTACATCAATGTAAGTATGACCACTCCGCACTACATAAAGCCACTCATCATACCTTCAGGAATAAATTCATTCAATAAAAATTGAAATTCAAAATCTCTGCTTTATGAAACACAACAAAAGAACCATTAGGAATTCAAAATTTAATGCTATAATTACTCAATTACAATATATGTATTCTGTATACCTCAGTATATTTTATAATGGTAAAACAGATGGTGTCTCAAATAAAATCCTGCCAAATATGTGCAATATGAAAAATTACACCAAATGACTCCTCAAGGTGTTAAAGAAGTGATGCTATATATTTTCTTAAGTAAATAAATAATTCACTCGAGCATAATAGCTTAACTGAGACAATAAGTAAAACCCCAAAGTGGCTTCTGTATTGAGAAGGACAGAACTTGAAATAGCGATGCCTCCCTCACAAAGCCGAGTCTGAGTCTAGCACAGGGATGCATGCCTGTAATCCCAGCACTGTGGAGGCTGAAGCAGGATGAGCAAAGGTTTAATCTCACCCTCAGCAACTTGGTGACGCAGTGTGCCCCTGCAAGGCATGTAATCTCATGTATTACAAACCTGCACTAATAAAAATGAAAACTAAAAAATAGGCTGCTTCAAATTCTCCCATAAACTGTTACATTATACGGCACCTAAAATGGTTTCCAAGGCTTCTTTTTTATATAAAAACATGGCTATTTTGATCCCTGAAAAAGGCTACTTCCATGCACTTTGGTAATAATCTTTGAGCTATGTAGCATTTAAAGGTACTTTGGCGTTTGAATAACTAAATCATTTCTTTGTTTCGTCCTTCTGTGATCCATAACAACAATTCAGGAGCACTTATATTCCAACGTAACCCAAACTGGGAAGTAGCACAGGAAGATCTACAGCTTCATTGCCTAACTCTTGGCTCCAGAAATAAAACAAAAAAAGGATTGACTGATGGGAAATCCATTAAACACGACCAAGCTGGCAGATTACTATAAATATGCTAGCTGGATCCTTGTAAACTAACATTTTATTTAAATATTCTCAGACTATCTTTCACAGGGATGGCAGAGGCAGGGCCCAAGCAGAGGGGAAGTGTTGAAACCTCCTTATGAATTTTTTCTGTATGTCATTTTTTTTATATATTTTGTAAGTAGTCAGAAATTGGTAATAAATTTTAGAATCCATAGTTACCAATGTTTTCCAGTTTGGATTTTTCTGGGTTGTCTGATACTACTGAACACAATAAAGGTGTTGAGGGGGGCTTGCCGATCAGCTCAGTTGTTCAAGCCCCTGCGTGGGCAAACTCAGGCAGGCGCTGGGGACCACAGTTCGATCTCTAGTTCCACGTGCCATACCAGACCCTCCCTTTTCAAAAAATAAGTAAATAAATAAATAAATAAATAAATCATTTCCAACTTTTAAAGGGCCAGCCAAATAGCTCAGCAGATTAAAGTGCCTACAAGTAGGTGCAGGGACCAGGGGTTCAAGCCCAGACCTGCAGTGCCGGTCTCACCCCTGGGATGCACTGAGAGGGCATTTGAGACTGGGCGTGGTGGTGCGTACTTGTAATCCCAGCACTTGGGAGGCTGTAAATAGTTGGATCACGAGTTTGACCTAGTAGTGAGACCCTGAAACATCCTGTAGACTCTTCCCTAAAATAAAAAAAAAAAGAAAAAAATATTCTCTGAAATATCCCAAGATGACTGAATCCAGGAAGACAACATATAATTGCCTCTATTAAACTTTAGCACAACAGTAATTAAAGAAGCAAAGTTATGCACGCAGCACTCAAGAAATGAATCACAGAGGGTGCATACTTTTTACCAGAATGCTTTCTGTATACCCCAGAAACATGAAAACAAAGGAAAGATATTTTCTCTGAAAAACTGGGTCGAATAAATAAATAGTGGATGTTTAAGAGGATTTGTTCTTGTTTTGTGTTTATCATACATCTTCTCATCATTACTGAAAATGTGTATTTGGTTATGGGATTTAAGCATGAAACAAAAATTATTCTTTATCTCAAACTTCCACATGGTCTTCATAAAGGGACCTTATTAATGTTTAAAATTTAAGCATCTTCCTAATACATGTGTCTCTGTGGATTAATTTTTCTTAATAAATTTTCATCAACATGACGTGTTTCTTTTTATTTTTATCTCCAACTTCTAGCATCTCACCATGTTAAGAATGTGGACACTTCTGGGTCCAGGAAGATGGCTCAGTAGAATAAGTGCTTCCCTGGCAAGTGCAAGGGCCTGAATTCAATTCCCAGTTCCGCCCCCCCCCACAAAAAAATGTGGACAGTTTCAAGTTTTGTTACCTTTTTATAGCTGGTAATTCTGAGACTTCCTTCGCCTGCTCACCCACTTTATAATTGGGGAGGTTGTGCTATCCAGGCCATAAATTTCAGCATCCTCAGCATCATATACTATCTGCAGAAACACATTTTTGCCTTTCTTTTCTATTCTTTGCTTTTTCTGTATTCGTGTACATGTTCACTATAAGAATAAATTTATGTAAGCATTATTACTTTTGGTTAGGATGAAAACCTCAGAAAATAAATTGTTTAAATGCTGTCATTCAGCTTAATCAAATCATTGTATTAATTAGGTCAATGGCAAGTATGTAATTTCAAAGACTTGGGTGCCTGAACTAGGTGATTATGGCTATAGCTGGTACATTACTAGAGTACCTTTCAATCTAGATATCTTTTAATTTTATCATCATACATAAGACATCAACATTAGCCACAACTTGTTCATCAAGTAAGTCAGTGTCTCTTAGAGTGATATAGTGTGCTTTAAAAGTAAATGATTAGGAAAGTATTTGCATTTTGCTGCTGATTGGCAACGTTGAACACCTTGTCATTACACACTGATCAGTGGTGTGTCCTCTTTTGATAAACCTCTGTGGAGGACATTTCTTCCCCATTGTGGTGACATGCTTGGCAAGCACTACCCTGAGCTGCACTCCTAGCCCACTTTAGCTAATTTTAATGCGGCACAGTGTGTGTGTGTGCGGGTGTGTGTGTGCATGTGCGCTACTGAGGCATATGAATTCGAGTATATTTGGGGTATTAATCAGTGAGTAAAGAGGATGCGGGACACATAAACAATGGCACATTATTCTGCCTTTGAGAAAAGGACATTTTGCCATGTGAAACACGGATGACCCTAGACAGCAGCAGGACAAGTGGACTACGGCACACATGGGACGAGAAGTAGCACAGGCAGCCTCACTCCAGGAAAATGTAAAACAGGCAAGCTCAGGAGGTGGGAAATGGCAGTCACGGGGAACAGAGACTCTGCTCTGCCGGATAAATGAAACTAGGAGATTTAACATAGAACAAGATAGTCACAACTAATGGAGAGTATTGAATCTTTTAAATTCTATAGAACAATACTATTGAGGATTCTACCAATAAAACAGAAGGAAAAAAAATTGCTAAATTTGTGAAATGATTGTTATGCTAATTAGCTTGATTGCAGTCATAATTTCACTACACATATAGGATGTATTCCTAAGGTATACATCTTACATGTATACTACTTCTATTTATCAATCATATTTTTGGGGAGTTGTGATATCAGGAATCAAACTCAGGATGTCCCACGTGCCAGGCAGGTGCTCTGCTCCTGAGCTATATCCCCAACTCCTGAATTATATTTAAATAATATGGAAAATACTTTTTAATTTTCAGAAAACAAAAATCAAGAATTCTATATTCATATACATATATATGAATATTAATATATCAGTTACATTTATTTCAAAGGAAAGGAAAAGCTCTAAACTTTAGCAGCCAATGTAATATAATAAAAAATTTTAAATATATGTAAACATAATAATTATTATTTAACTCCTAGTGTACATTTCTAATGAATTTGGCCCTGAGATTTCTGTAATCTTTTTTTTAATGCATTTAGTACAGGGTTTACAGGGTCTACAGAGTCTCACTAGGTAGATTGGACTTGTAGTGAGCCTCCTATTTGCAGCCTCTCAAGCACTGGGATTACAGGTGTGCACCACCACGTCATCTCAATCACAGGCTCAGTGTGCCCGGGGGGCGGGGCCAACAGGGCAGGCCCTGAGGTCGACCCTGGACCCCTGTGTCTGCCTAAGCAGGATTTCTGTAATCTTGTATTTGTTTTTTAACACTCAAAGTTCCTAAGACTTGTCTACCATGATGTTTTCTCCAACATCAGACATCAGGTCAATAATTTCTGATTTAAATCTTTCGTTTCCAAATCAATTTCTACCAACCTAAAAGGACGGAGGAAAAACGGACAGATACCCCATATTATATCCTTTTATAGACACAAGTAATGATTTATGCCACAGATCTATTTTTCACTGAATTACTCATAGGAAGGAAGGTAGGTGACATAAGAAACATAAAATTTCTCACTCGTTTATTTTGGTTTTGGTTTTAGAGGCATACTCTTGCAAAAAGGATAAGCTTCATTTGTATGGAGTGTGTTTATGTGTAAATATATGTTTAAAATATATGTTTTAAAAGTGTTACTATCTTGCAGTAGAAGTAGTTGATCTATATAGAAGCATTAGTAGTAAATAATAATCATAATAAATTAGCAGTAATAAATATATTAGCAGTAATAAATATTAAATTACTTCTAATATAGAGGAAAATTAGCCTACTTGTAAACCTAATGATCAAAAAGTTAGAGATTAAATTTTCAAAAAGACAACTCCTTGAATTATTTTCAACCCAGAGTTGTCCTTGAGTTATTTCTAACCCAGAGCTGACCTGCTAATGACTAATACCTTTAAAGAGAAAAAGACAAGGAGGGACCAGGGAGATAGCTCAGCGCTTGCCTGGTAAGCATAAGGTCGTGGGTTGGAACCCTGATGCCACCAGAAAAAAAATACAAAGGAAAAAAGACAATTTTTGACAAGTTAACTTGTTTGCTCAGGTGAAATGCACCTTTAAATGCCTACCAGTGGAAAGACAAAAATCTGTTGACTTTCTCCCCTAAGATCCATGCTATAGAAAGATAAATTGTTACTAGAATTTATTTTTCTTCATCATAGAAAGGTAACATCATCTGAAACAAAATTCATCTTTTAAATTTCACATGAGTAAACAAAACAGCAATGTTCACCAGATAAGTACTTGTAAATATTTCATTCTAAAAGTTTTCATAAGTAACTGTTAGTGACACATGGGAGTACATGTATCCTTGAGATTTGGCATGCATCCATATTCTATCTTAATCCTTTTTAACTCTCCCTTCTTCGCCACCCTCCTATTTCTACCCAAGCCCCAAAAGAAGATTATGACTACACATCAACAGCAAAGGAAGGCTGGACAGATAGTTTACCACCTGTTTAGACGGACGCAGGCACCGGGTTCCATCCCTGGCATGCTGTGCCGGCCCCGCCGCGTGGGGCACACTGAGATGGCCACTGAGACTGGGTGTAGTGGCTCACGCCTATAATCCTAGTGCTTGGGAGGTTGAAAACAGGAGGATCACTACAAGTCTAATCTACGTAGTGAGACCCTGAAGACCCTGTAGACCCTATACTATGTTTTTTTAAAAAAGTAACAGCAAATTTCCTGAATATTGTCAGTAAATATCAAACCATGAAATATATTAATTGTCCAGATTCAAGCACTACACACATCGGACTTGTAATGATTCTCCTGTTTTCAGCCTCCCAAGTGTGGGATTACAGGCGTGCACCACCACACCCAGTCTCAGTTCTGTAGATCCTGCGCTAATATATTGAAAAAAAGAAGAAAAATAGATGGAAGGAAGAGAAAAAGAAAAGGAGAAAGGAAGAGGGAAAGAGGATGGAAGGAAAGGATGGGGTAAAAGGATCCTAGTGAAATTCATTATCTTTATAAACCATGGCTACACAAGAGTATTTGTTTACAATAAGAAAGAGTACTTAACTTTGAAAGAAAACAGAAGATACAATGGCTATTGTGCAACAGAAAATTTGAAACAGACCCTGAGTGAAAACAGTCTATAATATTAACTTACTCAAATTTATTAAGAAACTTACTTATTTTTTAAAAGTTAGAACTTTTAAATGCATGCACAAAAATAAGGAGTTTTAAAATGCAAGACTGTTATTACTTTTCCACTGGTACATGATATATAAATTCGCTTTACAGTGAATCAGATAACATCTGCAGATTCCAACACTAAATGTACATAGTCCATAAATCTATGGATAATAGAATTTAGAAATTTCATTTACCACTGAAATGAAGTTTAAATCCTTAAAATATTGTCAAAGCTTCCAAGGCATCTGTAGAGTCATAGCAGTTAACACAAGACCTTGGCAGGTATTGTGACAAAAGAAAGAAAATGTGAGCTATACTTCATGAATATTAATCAAGATCTATACTCAGTAGTCATAATTCATCAATGCTTCAAAAAATATCACCATGGCTCTGCTAACCCTTCTTAAGTCCACCTTTAAATGCACCTTAATACAGAGTATCTCACCATGAGCATTGTACTTATGTACTTCAAGAAAGATGTAGTATCTTGGGGATGGAGTGAGGCTGACAGGCAAGAAACCATAAATCTCTGTCAGGCTTTCAGAGATGAGCTCTGAATTCAACCAAAATGAAACATTTTCCTTCTCTCCTGGCTGATCTAGCATAGTAGATTTGTTAACAGTATCTGCCTTGTTTGATCCTCCTTAGGTTATAACAAAATATATTTAACATTTTAGGATTCAAACAAATATTATTTTTACACAGAAAATGAAGGGACTGTATGGTATATGATATGCAATAAATAGAAGTATATAGTAAATCAGTGGTCAACCAAGAAGCATCAGAAAATGCTGGCATCTCTGCTGTGAGGACTTTCACATTTTACTGTTATGTTCTGTAATAGTTGGTTAGAGTAGCCGAAAATAATTTAATTGACTCTTGTGAGGTACACAATTCTTTAGTGAGAGATTAATCAGTTATAATTGAAAACATACCTATGTGATTGGGCTGAAGTGATTTACTCAGAGTAGGACAGTGATTTATATTAATTTAACCAGCAGCTTCAATATCTTGTGGGAGAAAATAATTTATCTTTGGAGGAGATACACTACACAGAGATAAACATGTGGAATGTAATAGCATTTGAGTGAAGTAAAGCATCTTAAAAACGAAAGAACTGGTCACTCCTTGTATGAAAACTTCAAGACAAATATGTCTTTTGACATATCCATTTCTGTTTAAGAGAGAAAAATTATAAAGAAAACAGTAAGAACCTTTTGCATAGTTCCCTTTTTTATTACTGAAATGTTCTCACTGTTCCTTGCTGTTTGACAAAAAAAAAAAAAAAATTTAAAAAACATAACCTTTCGGGGACAGACAACATTACTTTGGTTTTATAAACTTGGCAACCAGTAAGATTTTGTAATACATGAAGCGCCAGCAAACAATGTGCATAAATAAGTCTCCACCGTAAAAGTGGTAGTTATCATAACGCTCCGAGATTTCACTGTTGCTTATATTTACCTTCTCGCACCTCGCATCATAGGGAACCTTGTGGCAAGAACTATGCAAATGAATTCTTTCAGTTAGTCACAAAAGGAGATGGCACTTTTATTTCATTTCCCTATTTACAAGTTACGGGATTTATAAAATAAGCTTGAATATTAATGTTAGTATTGTATTCTCCCTTCCAAGCACTAACCAGGGCCGACCCTCCTTAGCTCCGGAGATCAGACAAGATCAGGTATGTTCAGGGCGGTTTGGCCATAGACCAGTATTATATCATGAATTCTGATTATGCTGCATTTTTTTCTTTTTTCTTTTTTTGGAGGGGGTTTCCGACCCTTTCAAATGTTCTGTTTGGTGACCATGAGGTCCAGTTCAAAGATCCAGTGCAAATACTTACCATCTTTTCTCCATCAAAAACTAATCCCTACTCATTTAACATTCAGGGATATTTTTTTTTCTCTGCAAAGCATGTCCTGACATTCCTTCACAATATCTCCTCACAATTCTTTCAGAGTCCTAAACCTTTCATTCCTGTCCATTTTTCACGCCTGTGACCCCTCCAGGATAATAAGGCCTAAAAGGACAAGCTTATATTTCATTCATCTTTATGTCACCATCAGCTAGCGCATTGCTTGGCATCTGATAGACGGTCAATAAACGTGCACTTCACTACACTGCAGTAAAACAGTCCAATGATGGAGCTTCTGAGCCCTGCAGAAAACAGCTAGCTAAATTAAGGGGAGGAAAGGTTAAAAATTGTGGGTTTTTTCCTACATAAAACTTAATAATATAAGAGGCAATAACTATGTTCAGTTCACCTCACATCATAGTAGGTATATCATACATATTTGTGAATTGTTTTTCCACATTTATTTTACAAACGGAAAGTACATTCATTCTAGATGGACTAAACACAAACATTCATTAAACTAACAAGTGTCACCCAGGCTGTCATTCATATATCTACGGCCCCCAAAAGAGGAGAACAACATACTGCGTTTTGTCACTTTCCAAGCCTCCAGTGATGGGTTTTCACAGGCCATGTACACTGCAGGGTGAAGACTGAGGCATTCCGCTACTTTTGATTTCTAACTCTCTCATACAAAGGAAAAGTTTCATTTCTTTAATACACACACACACACACACACACACACACACACACACACACACACACTTCTTTTTTACTGCAAAAGTTCTCACCTTAACAAGCAGCAAATACCGGCTTCACAGCTACTTTAATCTCTAATTTATTCTGGACCACACTGGCTCTTTCATTCACTGAAAATTCACTAAAAATTCCTCAATGGATTTTAAAAAAAATGTCAAATCCAACCTGGTTTCAAAATTTTCACTTTACTTAGTTTATCTGTATCACTACTGACTTCTATATCTAATAAAATTCTAGGCTCCTAAAATTCTTTAATTGCAAGGAGTAAAAGTGATACCACATAATAAAAAACGTGTTCAACTTTCATTTTGTTTAGTGCAATTCTTTATCATTTCTAATTATTGTATAATTTTTTATTCTCTTTAAAAATAATAATAATAAAAGAAACCTCACATGTTCAACTTTACAAATAAAAGAGCCTTGGGCCAAAGAAGACCCATCAGTTCCCTCAAAGAGGCGCCACTTCAGCAGGCTGTCCTGGGGGAAGCGCATGTGAGGAATGTGGGCAGCAGCCGCCCCAGGAGTTGTGTTTTCAAGGCCAGAGCCGAAGCTAGCAGCAGAACTGCGACTTCCCGAGACACAGAGCCAGAGGCACCCAGCCAAGTAACACCCACATTCATGACTGGCAGAAAACTGAGAGGCTGCTAGAGGAGCTAATTTATAAAGCAATATTGTTCATGTGGTGATAGTGGGACATCTCCTGAGAAGAGTCTTTCTGCCCAAAGGATTTCTGTAGTGTTCTTTATATTCAGTTATTTCACAGCATGACTTGCAACATGTTTTTCTCTAAATCTTCTGTAACTAATCTGAAAATATAATAGATTAAGAAAATGTCAAAAGAACTGCATATACAACTCAAGAGCTGCCAACCTGCAACTCTGTGTTGACCATTTCTCAGAGACACTTAGCAGTTCACTATTTGAGATATGATATTTAATGACTTCAGCATGGATGTCCCAATCTTATAAAAAAAAATCACAATTAGCACAAACTTCATTCAATAAAACTTTAGATTATCATTTTTGCAAATTTTATTTTTATTTTGTTTCTTGTTTTGTTATAGGGTCTTGCTATGCAGCTGAGATTCATAGTAGTCCTCCTGTTTTCAGCTTCCCCAGCATGAGGATTACAGGCCTGTGCCTGGTTTCAGTGGCTGGCTCCAGGAGAGGCTGGCACAGCATGCAGTTCTGGGGATCGAACCCAGGTCCTTGTGATTATCAGGCAGGCACTTAGACCACCAAGCCATCTCCCAAGCCCCATTTTTGCAATTTCAATGAAACCCCTGTAGTCTAAATGTTTTTGCAAACTAACAATTATCCTGCATTATTGGCTCTGCAGTAAGTTTTCAATTTCAATTATTGCCCAAGTGTCACACTGGTCTTGAAGTTCAACATGCAGAGTCTTAATAGAGAATCAAATAATTTTAAGACAACGAATTCTCAAGTCCTAAAATCTGACATTTCCTTTTTTTGCAAAAAAGATTTGCCTTAGGAGATATTTAAGACTTTCTTCTCCTGTTTCTTTCAAAATCCTAGTGTTTCTCTTTCTATCAAACATATTTCTCTTACTTGCAATCTTATTACCATCTACCCAGTAAGTGTGAAAATCAAACTAACAGATAATATCTTTACATAAATAGCATATTCATCTATATCAATAGAATAAGTATTATGAATAAAATTTTACTTGTACTGCAAATTTCTTTCTTTCTTTCTTTCTTTCTTTCTTTCTTTCTTTCTTTCTTTCTTTTTTTTTTTTTTTTGCGGAACCAAGGATTGAACTTAGGCCCTTGTGCTTGCCAGGCAATTCATTTGCCTTTAGTCAGTTATGCACTAGTTGTGCCTTTAACGACAACAGACATGTTTTTAAAACCACTTAAGAAACCTTGTTGTTTCATGAAAAGCAAATATTTTGTCCAAGATAAACCTACTTACATAGCCAGCAGATAACTTTGATGGGCTTATTTAATTACTTGATTAATTAAGTAAATAAAAGCATCAAACCATACTACTCCACAATACAGTTCTGTGAAGGAGTTGTAAGGTAAGAAAGTTAGCAATAAAAGGAACAAAACAGTACAGAATCTACCATGACAGAAGAACTTGTCTGAGGGATTCAAGGAGTTTTGCTTATTGTTTGCTTTCATTTTATTTATTCACGTTCTTGCAGTGCATGGAACAGACCGTGGGACCTTATGTGTGCTGGGTTAAGTACCAGCATTGCGCTGCCTCACCAGCCCTTCGGGATGGGTTGAAGTGGGCAACGGTGAGCCCCAAAGGCATGGCAGATGTGAAGTCAGCACGCATGAGTCGGTACTGTCTTTCATGTTCTGAAAATGCATTCCTTTTAACTTCAAACTTTTATACTGAAAGTGTTTAAATATCTGCTTTAAAGTATTAAGTAGAAGGGCCTGCCAAATAGCTCAGCCAATTAACATGTCTGCAAGCAGGCACAGGGGCCGGAGGTTCAATCCCTGGTCCTGCCCTGCCGTGCAGGACCAGACTCTGGGATGCAATCAGAAGGCAATTGAGACTGGGCATGGTGATGTGCGCCTGCAATCCCAGCTCTTAGGGGGCTATAAACAGGCAGAACACTATGAATCCAATCTGGTAATGAGACCCTAAACACCCTGTAGACACTTCCCTAAAATACAAAAATAAATAAATAAAAATAAAATAAAATATTAAGTAGAAAAAAGTATAAGGTAAATCAACAAAGATTTTTGAAACTTATTTTCAAGCAGTTCATGGAAAATATTCAAGACTATTGTTTTGTTATTTTTCAAAAACTCTGCAGTCACTTATTCCTTCTCCTTGTTATTTTAAACTTCATTAGAAGTAAGAATGTCTTTGATTCCATCATATGTTCTGGATTGTGTCATAACACCAACCTTTGCTCACCATTGCCCAAATAATGCTGGATTTGCCCAGTTTATTAGGGTGTACTCCCCAGGCAGCACATACTACTGCTTAAATGAGTAGGTTCAAAAATTTCCTTCAGCAAATATTTATATTTTAAATTATAATTCAATACTTAAGAATAAAAACCAAGGGGAGGGGGCTGGTGAGATGGCTCAGTGGTCTAAAGCACCTACTTAAAACAAGCTTAGCAAAGCACAGGGACCGTGGTTCAATCCCCCAGCACCACATGCCAGCCAGCCCCGCCCCCTGGTGGGCTGAGCTGTGCACACACACATATAAATAAATTAATAAAATTTAAAAAAATACAAGGGGATTTGGGTAGCCCAGCAGCAGAGTACTTGCCTAGCAAGCCAGAAGCCCTGGGTTATGTCCTTGCACCAAAACCAAAACAACAAGCCTCAACTAAAAAAGTTACAAAAACAAAAAAACAAAACAAATAACAAATAAAAACCAAGTAAGTATGCTAGTTACTACAGATACACTCCAGAGAAGCATATGGATAATTTCAGCTAATGGACTTAATAATGGTACTCAATGTCATTAATTTTTTTTCTTTTTTAAAGTCTAGGATCCATCTATTCTGGGTAAGAGAACATTAACAAGTAGGCGTTGATCGCCTTCAGACCATTAGATTATCCCTAGATCCTGCAGCAGACAAAACAAGAAACACTCCAATAGGCAGAGAACGTAAGGAAGGGACTGCCCTTCCCTTAAGTGTTTATTGTACAATCACAATTCAGATTAATTTAAAGCACTGCTTAGCACGGACTTGAGAAATATATTTTGAAGATTTAGAATTTTCCAGATTACAACTAAACCCAAAGTTTGTTATAATTATGTTCATAAGTGACATTTCTTTTAGAAGTACAATTTAATACAATTTAATGGAATAGCTCAGCGGACTAAGCTCCTGTTTAGGCAAGTGCAGGAACCGAGGTTCACATCCTGGTACCACATGCTGGCCCTGCCTCCAGGTACTTTGAGCCAGCCATTGAGACCAGGTGTGGTGGTGCACACCTATAATCCCAGTGCTGGGGAAGCAGGAAATAGAGGATCACTAGGAGTCTGAGCTGCCTGGTGAGACCCTGTACCACAAACATTAAAATAACAACAACAGAAGAACAACTTGCAATACTTACCTATTCTACAAATAAACAAAAGGGGAAAAGCAAATTTTAACTTAGCCTACCCAACTCAGGGTACAAAATTAGTAATTCCTAAGCATCTAGTGGGCCAAAAACATGCCTACTAGGTTTAGGGTGTTTTTCTTCTGTGTGTAAAGCAAATAAGACACAATGCAATGCAATCATGATGCAAACACAACGTCCTCAAGTCCCAAGGCAAAGGTAGGGACAAAGAATCACCTCTGACTCCTGACAGGAGTCAGCAGGGACTCCAACCTGTCCCACTTACACATCCCCTAGCACTTGCATTTCCTGCAGCATTTGCTTTCCCTAAACCAAGAAGACTTGGCAATGGGAATCACTTAGCACCAAAGTGATTCAAATGGCTAAATCTGCGGCTTTTTTCTATGGAAATAAGCCTTAAAATAGCGCTTTATAATGTTTTACAATAAAGAATGAACTGTTATTCTGATGGTAGAGAAACAAGTTTTAGTATAAAGCAAAGCTAGAAGTATCAGAGAGAGCACAGACCTCTACTTCAAGCACACACACACACACACACACACGCACGCACGCACGCACGCACGCACGCACACGTACACACACAAACACAGACAGGGGCTGGGGAGATAGCTTGGTGCTTTAAGTGCCTGCCTGACATGCCTAAGTACCCAGAAGCACCCGGGCTCTATTCCTAGTGCCTCAAGCCATGCTGGCCCCAGAAACCTGGACAGAATGTGTGGGCCATTGAAACCAGGCATGGTAGCATGGTAGCACATGCCTATAATCACAGCACTAGGGAGTTTGAGACAGGAGGATTACTAAGAGTCTGAGCTGCATAGTGCGACCCTGTGCCAAATAAATAAAAGATTTTAAAATAAAAGAGGACCGGACAGATAGCTCAGTAGAATAAGTGTTTACCTGGCAAGTGCAAGATCCTGAGTTCAATCTCTGGTACCACAAAATAAATGAATAAGCAAATAAATAAGAATGAGGGAGGGAGGAAGGGAGGTAGAATAGAAGGGGGGAGATAGAGAGAGAGAGAGAGAGAGAGAGAGAGAGAGAGAGAGAGAGAGAGAGAGAGAGAAACTGAAACAGTCCACAACTCTCCAGGAAGCATTGCATAGGTCATGAAGATGCATTACTTAGGACATAGGGGGATTACTTCTTTCACCAAACATCTCTGATGTACCCCTTCCTATCCCAAACCTCCTGGCATCATAAAGATTTGTGTTATACTACATTTTACTATTCTCATGTCTTTTACAGATGAAAAAACTGAGACACATGAAAATAATCTCCTAAGACTGTATTGGTGTTACACAGTCAGTGGCAGAAAAGTGATTCACACCTGAAGGCTGGCTCCAAAGCACACACTCAGAAGAAGAAGATGTTGGCCTTCTATGATCTCAGGGCTGAGAATTCCATTTGATGAAACAGAAGCTGGGCTTTGAGTAGGGGTACACAAAGTTGCAATACATCAGTACATTCATGCTCCATAGAGTTAGACAGATGGACTAAACACAGCTAAGCACAGCTTACAGTCTAGAGGCCCCAGTCTCCATCAACAGACACAAAAATGAACAAAACGTTTAATCATTGTTTTTTATATATTATCAACCTCCTTTATCTTTTTATCTGTTACAAAAATCTGGGGAAATCTATCCACACAAAGGCATGTTTATATTAATATAATAGAAGTAGATGGATTAGAAACACTTTTTATCCTGGCTACACCCACCTGTAGTGTAGACTCTCTAAGTCATTCATTGTCTTTATGCTGTTGGTTGGAGCATACTGGACTTCATAAAGTCCACTAAGCAAGAAGCAGTGATGTCTCCTAACTGTTTGTAATTACTCTGATGCACGTTCCAGCATCTACTGCAAGAGTCTCATTTCTGTATCCTTCTTCACTCTTTGCAACATGCAGATAGCTGAGATGCTATTATTTTGGACAAGGGAATATTTTTAAGTCAGCTAATCTCTCAGTAAAGTGAAACCCTAACTAAACTTTAATCATCCTGTATGTCAGAATTTATTTAGGACACTCTGAAAACTGACTTTGAAATAAAAATGGTCCCTTTCAAGGTGATTTCACAAAAATCAGCCTGTTCACTAAAACACCTCTCGTTGGCTATTGGGTATTGGAGTGTTCAACACAGCGGGCAAAGACCCACGCGAGCCACTGGCACTCCAGAGCCACACACCTGGTAGGAAACATACAAACATGATTTTGTAGCACGTTTCCAGCCTGTGACTTCAAGATTGTGGGAGTTAACAGAGCTAAGGGTTAAGGTGAAGGAATGGAAGACACTGTGCCCATGGTAATTGCTTCCCACAGTGAGGATTTTAATTGGCTTTATTGCTTTTTATGTCTGATTCCTTCGCAGCACCTGTCGCGATATCTGCTACAGAAATTAAAAGGGCTGCACTGGTAGCGTACAGATTTTTTTAAAAATAACAATGAAGTACTGCCTGTGGAAGAATTGGTATTTATTGCTGCCCTGGCACTGGAGTGAAAGGAACTAATCTAGGTATAAATGTGTCAGAACATAACTTCACATATATTAAATCACTTATGCTAAGTTATTGTAAATTGTACATGTGTAAATCCATTAATGTGAACTCTTAAAAAGCAGTATTTTATGAAGACAGCAATACCTATTCAAAACAAAAGATAAATATACATATATACGTAGGCCTTTTACACTGATTTAGCAAGCTGTCATTTTTAAAGAACCTTGGGTCATAAATCAATCACTAAGAATCTGAAAATCTTTAGAAACTCAGAATTATAATAAGCCTCTGGAAACATTCAGAAGTGGGCAAAATATGAAATGCAAAGAAAAATATGATCAATGAGCAAAATATATGTGATTGTCATTAACTGATGAAAAAACTGGGTTCAGCTAAAATTCTTAATGGAGGAATTATTATTCTTTTTTTTTCTTTTCAAAGTTTTATTGATAAACATATAGCAATGAGACAGTTTCAAATCAAATCGAAAGTACAGTTTCAACAAATAATACACTGCATACATTCTTCTCAGTGGTTAATTGCTGTACAAGATGCAGACTTATGATCCCACTTACAAACACCATTAGAAAAAATCATTCTATTCATTAAGAGAATGCAACTATATATCTATCCCAACCACTTTGAATACACAGATACAAAATGGACATTCATAGTTATACCCCAATTTTTTTTAAGTTCCGTTGTTGAATATTATAGGTGTGTAAACTCAGCAAAATATTCTAAAAGAGTACAGAAGCCCATAATATCATTGGGTTTTCTGTTTAACTGGCAATGTCAGAAATTATTGACCTGAGTCCCCCACAGCTCAACATAACAACATGGCTTTACTTCCTATATTTCATCTTCATACTTTTCTACTGGATGGTTAAGACCAAGGTAAAGCAGGACCTGTGCAACAAGAGTTGTAGCTTTTTGGTCTGACAAGGTCAGTGAAATGCCCTCAGGATTTATCTTGAGATCCTGTACCTCATGGAGAAATTATTATTCTTAAAAATGTTACTATCCTACTCGATATTTAACACAATCATCCAACTCAAAGTGATTACTATTCCACAAAATATTTATTTTTAAATGATAAGTTTATAAAACAGCACATGAAAATTTATCTGAAATAAGTATTACTAAGAAAGATTTTCCTGGGGTGTGCCTTGTGTCAATGTAAGGGAATAAATAAAATAATTATGAAACAATGTAAAACATTCATGCATAATCTGACTTACCTATTCCCTCTATTCGAACAAAACAAGAAAAGTCTAACTTCTACAAAGGAGTTATATAATTGACACTTTAATCTTTGTATCCACATGAAATATTAATGATGAAAACATTTAAGGCTTTTAATACTATCTTTTCAAATAACAAATACAATGTTGAGTTGAAATACGTTCCAAAGTCATTTCAGAGATGGCAATCTTACCCAACACTTTGGTTTTCAATAGTGTTTAAAGCGGGGATAATCTAGAAATAAGATCAATTATTTAAATTTAATGTAGCATAGTCAGGAAGACAGGGAAACTATTGAAATAATGGGCAGATATATTTAAACTCTCTATAAACTAACTGCAGATAACCACATTCTTATAAATAAACTGGTTACTGAGCTCCAAAATAATACACAGAATTATTGTTTTAAAATAATTTGAAATTGGGCACACTGGCACAGGCCTGTAATCCCAGCACTTGGAAGTTCAAGACAGGATCTCTGCAAGTTGGAGACAAACTTCAAATACAGCAGTGAGCACAAGCCAGCCCGAAGTGGAAATTATTTTATTTTATTTTAATTTTTTTCTATATTTTAGGGAGGGGGTATACAGGGTGCTCAGGGTCTAACTGCTAGATTGGACTCATAGTTATTCTCCTGTTTATAGCCTCCCAAGTGCTGGGATTACAGGCATGCATAACCACGCCTAGTCTTGGAAATTATTTTAAATACTACTATCAGTTTAAAAATTCTCTAATTTTCATATTTAAAAAAAGACATCCTATTAATGTGATGATACAATAAAACCATGCATCCTACATAAGATTTATAGTTAGTATTTTACAAATGAAGTCTCAGTCCAGATTCCAAGACACATTATAATAAATTTCACTCAGGATTTTTGTACAATGAGGACTTATATCTTTCCAATTGCTGTCATCATTGTTGTCGTCATCGTCTTCCTGCCCTTCTTCTTCTTTTTCTCCTTCTTCTTCTTCTTGTTTTTGAGACAGGGTCTCACTACACACTTCGGGCTGGCTTGTGCTCACTGCTGTATTTGAGGCTGGTCTCCAACTTGCAGAGATCCTCCTGTCTTCAACTTCCAAGTGCTGGGATTACAGGCCTGTGCCAGTGTGCCTGGTTTCAAATTATTTTAAAACAATAATTCTATTGTTTTGGAGTTCAGTAACCAGTTTGTTTATAGGAATGTGGTTATCTGCAGTTAGTTTATAGAAAGTTTAAAAATATCTGCTGATTATTTCAATAGTTTCCTGTCTTCCTCACTATGCTACACTACATTTACATTTTTTTCTTTTTAAATCTTTTACTTATTTATTTGACACAGGGTCTTGTGATGCAGCTTGGCCTTGTAGTGACCCTCCTATCTCAGCCTCTCCAGTGCTGGGATTGCAGGTGTGTGCCACCACATCTGGTTTTGGTGGCCAACATGGCGTGCCCTGGGCCTGCTTGGCATGAGGCACAGGGGATCGAACGCGGGTCCTTGCACTTGCCAGGCAGGCATTTAGGCCACCGATGTATCTCCCAGGCCCTGGTACACTAAACTTAACAAAGCAAAATGTTTACTATTAAAAAAGACACAATGAAAGCCTTAACACATTCCTGTATCTTTCTATTTGTAGGTGCACATGTTGATAAAATGAATACATCTACAAATATCTTTTTTGTATCTAAAATAAATCTTGACATTAAGCTCGTACATTACCATATGGGTCTTCTGAAATTATCATAATATTTAAAAATTCTTAAATTTATTTTTCTACAACACATCATCCTGATTCCAGGGCAGTGTAGAAACCTAGAAAGCAAACTGCGGTGGATATTTCTAGAACCCCAGAGCTTTTGACTCAGTTTGAGATTCAGAAGATGCAATGTACGGCAGAAATGATGCTCTCTTGACTACTGAATTCCCTAAAGCATTCGCCAGTCACACAGATGCTTAAATTACAGGAGGCAGTAAAGGGAAGAAAAATGTATATGCTCCATTCTTGATAAATTATCTAAGGAACATTCAATTTACAAATGCCCTACCTAAAATTTAAAGCAATTGTAAGTCAGGTAGCCAATAAAGAAGAGTACCTTCTCTATCAGCAGTACACAATGTATGTTTCTGGCCTTAATATTAAAATGTGCATCACATCACTAGACTACTCAAAAATGGCAATTCATATATTATTTTAAAATAATGCACATTTTTAGTGTTCTTAATTCCAAATTTTAGCTATTTTTCCTAAAAGTGTACATTGAGTAAAAGAGATTACCACAATAAATTAATATTTTAAAATATCACATACAAAAACAGCAAAAATGAAAGGTTAAACGTAAGAAACAAAATTTATGAATGAAAAGAATCTTAGCTGAAGGAATGAATCCAATTTAGAATCTTCCAGGTAACTTGAACATTTATTGTCTTTTTTTTTTTTTTCGGACCTGGGGATTGCACTCAGGCCCTTGCGCTTGGCTTGCCAGAGAAGGGCTTATTCCACTGAGCCATCTCCCCGGCCCCAACATTTACTTTCTTAGATCATGCATTAATGACCTAATCCATTTAGGTTTTACTCTATTTTAATATGCCTGTGTATATGTACTCTAAAAATCAAAGTTCAGAATGAAATATGCTCAGCTCCAATGTGACACTGAGCTTGAAAAGCAAATGTAGTCCATGAAACTCAAGGAGCACAAAGCTACGTTTCCTCTCGCTTCTGTGAAATTCTATAAGCAGGAGGCGCTAGGTATGGAGCCATAAAACTGTGCGTAATGTGGAGTGTCACGCTCTCAGAAATGACCAGAAAGTTATTGGACGACAACTGTATCTCTTCCTTGTTATGTTGTCTCTGAATGCTTTCATGCCTGCAAGGTAGAGCTAAGCAATTGCGGCAGTGACCATCGCTTGTCCTCCAGGAAAATACTGGCACAGAACTGCCCACCCAACTAACCCAGCAATCCCAGAAGCCTCCTCCTCCAGTGCACTTCGTACATTACGAGCCAAGCCATCTCCATCAGGTGTAATAATCTGTCATCTTCCTTCAGCTAAACTTCATGCCCACCTCTTCCTCACGATCACCTTCAAGCTGACTCCCATTTCCACGGGAAGCTTCAGGTCTTTTTCACGGTAACCACTGCCCTACAACCTTCACTGCATTTATATCATCCTGTACTTGCCTGTTCATTCATCACTTTCAAACTGTGTGTGTGTTACGCCCTAAAAGTAGAACTGCCAAATTGAGGAAGTAAAATTGCAGGCCACTCATTAAATTTGAATTTCAAGTAAACAACAAATAATTTCATTAGTCTAAGTCTGTCTAAGTCTTGCAAGTCACTGCTCACTCTTCAACCACATCCAGGAAAATGAAAAAATTCAAAGGAAGCCATGTCTGCTCCTTTTGTCAATTTTCTCCTATATTAACTTTATTTTTAACCTATTTCATCCTTAGCAGAATATTAGCTCTGTAAATGGGGCTTCTATTTTCCTGGCAGAGACCCTGGAGGTGGGACAAAGCAAAGATCTAAGCAGCGAATTGTTAAAACAGTTCAGACCAAGCCCAGGCGTGACTTATCTTTGTCTCTTTGGTGCAAAGACTGTGCTCTTTAACTCCGGCTCTTTCCCTCCTGCCAGCCATTCAGTTCCCTGACAATAGTTCTCTATCCTGGGTGTCACTCCCACACCTGGCCCGGCCCGCTGACCCCAATCGCAATCAGGTCTGAAGCAGAATACTTTAAGCAACTGTGTCTTCTTTTTCTCAGTTTTAAATCCCTAAAACACTCAGGGCTTTTGTTCCTGTTTTTGTTTTTGTTTCTGTTTTGTGGTTTTACTTTTATTTATCTGTACATTCATTGTAGGGGAGACCAGCACATGTACATCTCACATTTCAATTCCCTTTTTGTCTCCACTCTTCACTCCTTTTATTTTTCCAGCATGAGATTCATTTACTTTTCTTATAATACCTCATAAAGTTAATCAACTTTATAGAATACTAGTTTATTTTATTTAATTTTTTTTTTTTGGCAGAACCAGGAATTGAACTCAGTCCCTTGCGCTTGCCAGGGAAGCGTTTGTTCCACTGAGCCATCTCCCCAGCCCCAAAATACTAGTTTAATAACTAGATTTTTATGCTACTTTTATACAGTTCAATGATTCTTAAGGGACAGTGTATGAAGGGACAGTAATAGCTCTAAGTCATCATAACATTTCTTGTAATTCATAGTACTGAACATGTTTTCCTACTGCTTCATGTGCACAGGATCTAACCTACAGTGGGACACCCAGGAGGTCCCTGCCAGCCTCATTCTCTTATTTTGGAGTTGTTATCTCCAGTCTACTAGTTCCTCTTCCCTGGATGAGTCCAGTTTTCTCAAACTTTTACTCCTTTGAACCTCGTATAATTTAGGACACTAGGAGATGAACTCCTCCACTGCAGAACGAAGGCCACAGGGGTTGCCATTGCTGGCCTTTCTAGGCACACCTGCACTGCATTCAAAGCCAATCGCGATCTTATTGTGCATTTCACACATCATCAAAGCAAGACATTAGTGGGTCCACGTGCCTCCTAGGCCATCTGAACCCTCACAGGAGGCAAGCAGGTGCCTAAAAGTGGTGATAAAATAGAAGGCCAACTATAAATTGTGTAACAAGAAGCTATTTAATTACCATATAAATATTATCTTTTAGAATGTATCTCCCATAGCTAATAATGAATGCTTGCAGCATTGAAGTAGTTTTTATAATAAAAGTACTCCTTTGTTTAATTAGGGAAGACTGTGTCTCCAAGCAGATCGATAACAAAAAAGTGAGGATGCCCTTTTGAGGTGACTTGCTGGAGCTAGAGGCAGGCAATGGAAGCAGCACCGTCCAGGCTGGGCCTCCTACCTGCAGGACTGGGCTTCCACATGTGTCGCTAAAGTCCCCGGTATGTAAGAAGAAGACAAAATGCTATGTTCATGATTCAAAAACATCTGCTTCTTAACACTGTTTCCCCAAAATGTAGTATTTATGAATGACCTGAATTTAAAAGTTGAGATAGGATTGACAAATATAAAATCCACTCATTCATTTGGCAAATGCAATCATTTTTGTTTTGTTTTGTGGAACCAGGGTTTGAACTCAGGCCCTTGCACTTGACAGGCACACACTTGCTCTACTGAGCTATCTCCCTGGCCCCCGCAAATTGATAATAACCAAGAAACTGGATTCTACATTTTATTTTCTTAATCACATTTCTCATTAAGTAATATGTTATCTTATTTCCCCTAAATTTTCTTACTGTCTGTTCTTCCAACTAAAATATACACAATCTGGGAGGAGGGGCAAAAAATTTAAAATGCAACTTAGGACCTCGGAAATGTATTTAATTAATCTTATCAAATTAAATTAATTAAATCTTATCAAATTTTTCCAACAACATAATAAATGAGTTGAAATACAAACATAGATAAAAATGTAATTGGTGTATTGTAAATATTGTCAATTACACTTGTGTCTTATTTCTCAAATTATTTAATTGAATGTGAAGAAAACAATCTACTCTTTAATCTTGGTGTTTTATTTAATATTCAACACAAATCTTAATTTAGCTTTCATATATTGTAAAACATTAATATATGTTAACAAATACCTTCTTGACATTTTATATGAATTATATGTATTAAATTCATTAAAAGTAAAGATGGCTAGTAGAATTTAGAAACAAACAACTTACTGATACTCTAAATGCTTAGTATCATGCAGTTCAGATAATGATTTCAGTGTTTTAAGGTCAAATACGTAGCAAATATTTAAGGAACCCTTTTGAAAAAGAAAATAAATAAGTACCTCAAATATGTTTTCTATACAATTAAATTAATTTCAGTAGAAAAATCAATATAAAAATTTTTGTTGAGGTTGATGAAGTTTCTTGACAAGAAAGCTTTTTATTATGTTAGTTAAAATCAAGAAAGCTTTTTATTATGGTAGTTAAAATCATAGAGAGTCAACTTGGAAATCTTGCCCACTCTATTCCTATTGCTTTCTCAAATAAAACCACAATTTGAAAATTAAGAATATTGCTACTCATATTTAATAACAGAGTTTTAAGTAATGCATAAAATTCATTTCTATTTGGTATAGTAAGACCACTGGGGGTTATATTTTTGTTATAATTTTAATTCTTTTAAAAAATCATAAAAATATTTTCTAGAAATGACTTTGAAAACTAAGCATTAAAATAACATGATTAAATTGAGTTTTTTTAAATGAAAATTTGAGCTGCAGATGAAATAAGATATGCCTAAAATTTTATATTTTATAAATTAAAATTCATATATCAATAAATGTTTTTTTCCACCTACTGAGAAATACATACAAATCAAATAACAGTCTAAAGTGACAGTGAAATCGCTCTAACACAATGTGCTCCTTTTGAGTCAGGATCTTGCTGTAGAGTTCAGGCTGGCCTTGAGTTCACTAAGTAGCCCAGGCCAGCCTTGAGCTTGGGGCATTCCTTCTGGGTCAGCCTCCCGCATGCTGGGCCTGCTGGCATGCACGGCCACATCTGCTATTATAAGGGGGAAAGAGTATCATTTCATACAAGCCATTTTTGAGCATCTCTACTGTACCCAATACTGACTTTCTGACACAGAATCTTGACAGCATATGTCCAAAGCATTTCCTAATCTTTGGAAACTTCCAAAAAGACTCAATTCTAGATTTACAAGTGACCTTGAAAAATCAAAGTTTATTCATTTAATTTATGAGGAAATCTCAAGCCAAAAGGCTATGTAAACACACACACACACACACACACACACACACACACACACAAAGAGTTTTATACAGATGCTAGAGCTCTTCAGGAATAACTGATGACAAAACCCAAATCTTGTCCAGTCTAGTCACTTTACAGATCTGCTAAATAAGACATATAAAGTACATTTCCTAAATCTCAAGCATATAATAACAGACTTGGAAAGAAAATGTAGAACTTGTAATTGCCAGGTCCAGTCTCATTACAGAAGAATGCACTGAATCCCATCAGTCACCAAGAACAACAAACATGTCAAAAGGAATTAAAAATGTAAATTAAAGGTCCATTAATTAGATTAAATTCACATTATTCAACAGGGTGCAACTTTCCTCTTAACAGAGGTTTTCAAGCTAAGCTACTGCAGAACATAACTGTAACATGATTTGAGTGTTCTGCTAGTAAAACTAGCCACTGAAAAGATACACTGATGGAATTTACTTAATTTTAATTTTCTCTCCATTTTTCTTAATGTATGAGAAGATAAGCAATTTCATAGAAGTATGATTTTTATTACTTTACATTTAACAATTAGTTTCTCATAATTTTCCAAGTTAAAAACTATGACTCCTAGTTTCTAGCCCCTAGTTATCTGAAGGGTACTATAATAGAACCTTGTTAAATATTTTTCAAACACTAAATAACTCTGTTTTCTATCTGGAATAAATATTAACTGGGAAATAATAAACTTCAAGTCACTATATAACGGGAGACATTTTTTAAAAATGGAAAAAGCCACTAAATCATAGTCTTAAAAACATTTAAAGAAAATGTCTCATAATATGTTAAACAAGAAGATACAAACTATACCTGTAGTATGGTAAACATTTCAAAAATTTGTATTTTTTTAAAAAGGCACAGAATGATTTCAAAATAGGAATTCATGTTACCATTTACAAGGTTTGACACTAAAAGAGCGAGGAATTATCAATCCCAAACCTCAAGAAATGTTTAGAAGAAAATCTGAGTTATATAACTTCCTAATTTTTTTTTTTATCATTTTAAAATTCTGACAATTCTAATAGAAAGTGTTTCCATATTCTCGTATGATCTTCTCCTATTTGTATCTTGATAGTCAACTCAAAACATTTAATTTCAAATCTATTACTTATGCCCAGAAAATTCTACAGTGGCAATATATCTCAGCCATTTATTGTTTTGTTTATTTTTACTTATTTTATAAATGTCATTGGCTGTTTTCACTTCATATTCAGTATATCCAAATTACACAAAAATATAGACAATAGAAACAAAGACTGGATACAATAATCACTGGACATATATTTTTATTTTATATGCATATGTAAGTGTATATTTCCAGTATCTAGGTTGTATTGTTAGTCAGAATATGAAAATTAACAAAAAAATTTGGGTAGCTTAAGAAAGTAAACACATGGGTTGGGGAGATGGCTCAGTAGAATAAGGGTTTCCCTGGCAAGAACAAGGGCCTGAGTTCAATCCCTGGTTCCGCCAATAAATAAATAAATAAATAAATAAATAAAATGAACACGAAAGACCACTCATTACTTAATTGATTGATTAATAACTTAATCAAAAATTATTTTTACTTAAATCATAACTTTGTTAAATCCAAAAGGCAAAATAATGTTAAAAAGCATGTATTTATTTAGATAATTTAGGACAAATCTCTGCATATATTCCTTCATAATTCAGAATCAAGCAAAGAATAGCAGACTTGAGTACTTGCATACTATGAATTCAATAATACAGCTCATTATATTGTTTGTATATCAACATCCCCATCAGATTATAAATCTACAGATACGGAGATTTCCATCTTTTATTTTCCTCAAATCCCAAGGCCTGGTACACAGCTAATTCTCAGCCGATTTGTTGAACAAATGAATCATTTAGTTCTTGTGGATAGGAATGTATATTTTCAACTTTAAAAATATTGCAAAATTGTGATAAACCTGCCTTTTACTTTTTAAAATTAATTTTATTTAGAAACAGATAACAATGAGACAGTTTCAAAACTGATTAGTAGGACAGTTTCAATAATTAATACGTTGCATATTGTTGTCTTCTTAGTGGTTATCCACAGTACAAGATGCAGACAGGATATCCTGTTCAGACAAATATTAGTACAAATCTTTCTTCTCATTGAATTAAGAGAAAGTAGCTATATATCTATCCTAACTATTTTGTATATACAGATACAAAATGGTCCTGGACTACTGGCCTATCTTGGATTATTTTGCTGAATTCACACTTTTACAATATTTAAATGGTAAACAAAAAAATTTAAAATGGCAATGGAATACCATCTCTGACAAAACTGAACAAAAAAAAGGGGGATACATTTTTAATACTACCACTTTGATGCCACTCCCAGGGATCGAGCTGCTCCCCTATTCTTCACTTGACCCTATGGCTTCAAGAGTCATGATCAACTAACACGTCGCTTCTTTGAAGTATCTCAACTCTGAAATACATCTGCCCTTATGCAGCCCACCACCATACAGAAAAAATTACAAATTAAGGGAAAAAAAATGTTCTATCCCCTATTGTTTTATATTTCTCTGGGTGTCTATTTTATGCAATAAAAGTATTTAAGTCTTGCCAAGTCAAATGTTAATATTTAAATATTACATGTTTATGTGTAGACAATGTGCTTGCAGGCACATTTATTAGTATAAAAACACATGCATGCACATTTCTAGGCATTCTAAAACTGAGAATGAACTCATGTTATAATTTATGAATTATTCACATTAACTATCCTGGGTTTTAAATCAAGTTCTTCACAGGTTAGCACCCTAATATTATATATCATATGTCTCACTAATAAGTCCTATTTGTATACTTCATATTATTTTAAAAATAAATCTTTATTTTGAAGTAAATTTAGAATGACATATTTGTACCACAAATATCTAAATACTATTCTAAAAGAAAAACTAGAAATAAAAAATCGGAGCCAGGGATTGAACTCATGCCCTTGCGCTTGCCAGGGAAGCACTTATTCTACTGAGCTATTGCCGCAACCCCCTGAGCTATCTCCCCAGCCCCGAGCTCTTTATTTTCTTAAACATTATTTTTTTGTCCCATTGAAACTAGGACTCAGAAAGTAGGACCAACTTTCCTTAAATTCTTCTTTGAGAGCACTTAGATCAGGTGAACTACAGTCAGAAAGCAGTTTAACCTCACGCTGCTCAGAGTTGTAGGAAAAACTACGGTTCACGAGTGGGCAACTGAAGTTTTCCTTTGCTCAATTAAAAAATAAAATGCTCTTTACAGCTACTGGCTAGCTTGAGACTTTCAGCAGCCTCAGTAGCGAGGACCCGGCTTCCCTCTCCTGCTGAGCGGAGGCTGAGATACAGACAGACGGCGACAGGGCCAGGGCCAGGCCGTTTGCTTAGACTTGCACGGCCTTGCATACTCATCTGCTTTGCCAGGCTATCACAACTCTCTTCACGGTAACCTGGCATTTGCGATGGCCCTCTGCGCAGGGGTTCGCAGGTCTTTCTCTACGCAAGTGCTTTCCTTTATACAAACAGAAAAATAGAGTCTCCATCATGATGGAACTTCAAAACATCTCACGGTCTACATAGCAACTGCCATTCTAAAATTCTACATACCACTAGTAATTTTCTCCCAAACTCCTTATTAATGTCAACTCACAAATCTGTTGATTAAAGTATTCTGAGATTAAACAACTTTGGATTTTTATTCAGAGGAGTTAGTGTCGTGTTCCATATAGAAAACTAAGGTTAATTACATTGGAGAGGAAGCATATCATAAATTGGGTTATTTAATTTGTTAGCAAAGGCGCTGAAAGCATCCAGCTGTGAGAAGTCAGGGCGAGGTGAAAAGGGTTCTGCCTGCCCCCAAGCCCACAGAGGAGCTGTGATTCACAGCCCAATGCAGGCCTTGGAGGCCCGCGGAGGAGCAGGACCGCGAATGCGTGGCTCGCACACCCAGTCCACGTATTCACACTTTAGAGAACCAATTCTTACATGCCGTTTGTATTTTCTACTTTCGCTATTGTTAGAAGTGATCGTGCAGAGAAGCGATGCGCCTGCACCTCTGTCCAGCCTCGGTTCAGTCAGATCGCTTACGTGTGAGCAGGAGCGACCTCGTCCCGGGAGGACAGGGAGCAAGGCTAGCTGCATTCTTCTGTTCCTGGAGTCTCTTCATCAGCCTATTGCTTATTTATTTATTTATCTATTTAAATGAGAAAGAACCATTCCCACCTCTCCCGTCTTGTAATATAACTCAGAACATCTCACAAATTTTCTCTCACTATCTTAAACTCCACACCTTAGTAAGAGAAGAAATAAAATTGCAGTAAGAATAAAAATAGGGGCCATTTAGCTCAGCGGATTAAAGCTCCTGCAAGCAGGCCCAGGGGACAGGGCTTTGACCCCCAGGCCTGTCGTGCTGTTCCCTCCCTCGGGGCATGCTGAAAAGGCAATTGGGACTGGGCGTGGTGGCACGCACCTGGAATCCCAACTCTTCAGAGGCTGTAAACAGGCAGAACACTATGAGTCTGATCTAGTAGTGAGACCCTGAATACCCTGTAGACCCTTCCCTCAAACACACACACACACACACACACACACACACACACACACACACACACACACAAAAGGAATAAGAATACTCTAATTATGAACATATTTTAAGTCTAACATTTCTGCCTTGAGGATGGAACAAAGGGAAAAAGGAGACGTCATTTTTCATGGGTTCACATTAATATACTTATGATTCATATTCAGCCCTGCGCCTTATTCAAATCAGTTATCAGGACTTTAGATTATACATATTGTGGATAAAACATAAACTTTAACATCTCAAAGATGCTCAGGAAAGTTTCTTTCGAAAATATGAATTCATATGCATGTAAATGAGTACTGCTACTTATGAAGCTCTTAGGCAATTTTATTTTTTAGTGCCGCTATCCACAGACAGTTTTTTAATCAAATAAGGAAGTTAGTGTAAGCCCAATAGAGCAGAGAGTAATTATATCTTTTCATAAGAGTAGACAACAATATAATTGTAAATCAATGTACAGCTCCGCGATCCTATCAGCTTTCCTGTACTGGTGCAAGCAGGAGTTGCCAGGTAAAAACATGGCTTTCTCAAGCAAAAATATTTGCAAACCTATTTAAAGTTCTCTAGTCATAAACTTAAACACAATGCGTATAAAGACAAAACAGTTGATGTAAACTATAAACATCATTTTTTTTTATTTCTAACAAATACAGCATCCATAAAAAAATAATAATTTTGGGAATGAACAGGCTATTTTCCAAATGTCAAAGGAGGGCTTTCCATTTATATGTCCTTTGCCACATATCCAGTAATTAATATTCTGATGAATCAATCAAAGATATTAAATATAGGCATATTCATACTATTTTTTAATAATACTAATGAATATGATAATCAAGCCTCTTTTTATATAGAGATCACTTCCTAACGATGCCCTTGTACCCACCTTCCTCTACTCACTCACATTGTGCTTACCTAGTACATCTAACATATATTTCTCCATATTAGCTGTGCCACAAATGCTTTAAAACTTCTCACTGAGCCAGGTATGATGTTGCAGGCCTACATTTCTAGCACCATGAGAGGCTGAGGCAGGACAATCATGGATCAAAGCTCAGCCTGGGCAATTTTGTAATGTAGCAAGACACTGTCCCCCCAAAAAAAAAAATTAAAATACAGTTGGGGGTGTAGCTTCACGTAATAACCCTCTAATCCCTAGTGCTTCAAAAATAAACAAACAAGAAACAGCATTAAAAACTTTCATGATGGCTAAAATAATACAGTTTAATGTCCTTTGAACATCTGCTTTCCTCAGCATTACCACCATTATTTCCAGCATGGCTGGCCTGGGGTCCACCCTGTCCAGTCCCACCAAGAATCTTCAGAACCAACGTACCACTTAAGAGTCTCTATCACCTGAATGCATAATTTCTCATAATACTGTCAGTGAATGTCTGTGTTGATGAAAGTTAACAGGAAACTTACAGTGACTGTATCCTAAGGAGTCCACATTGCAGAATAAAACAACCCAGGAAAATAATCATGTGATTCTTCCCCAAATTCTCAAGGCACTTACAAGCTGACATCTTTGATTTGGGAATTTTGTGAAATGATTTCTCCCCCTACTTACATATTCCAGTATCTAAAGGAAACAAATCATGAGATTTTACACATCACAAATGCCTGCAGTTTCATAACAGACTGTGGACATATCATATTTGTCATAGCTATGGCAACAACATTAGCAAGAATGTTAGAATTGGACTTGCATGTTATTTGGGCCTGGAAACCCTATTAGTGGTGACAAGATGCTAGCAATGATTTCAAACACTAAGTGAGGAACATTTAAAAGATTCTCACACATTGGTACCACAAGTTCTTCAAAGAACAACAGATTCCCTTCCCTCTTTGGAAACCTAAACCTGAAGCAAAACTGACAACGTTATCATCAAGATGTAGCGTGCTTGTGGCAGCACCATAGGTCAGCTTCTCTGAGAGGCAGACTCTGAGCTGGAGCTGTTCTTCTCCAGAAGGTTTATAGGGAACAATTTCAAAGAGGAGTAAGGGAAGAGGGGTTGAACTTCAAGGAGAGCACCATGGAGGGCTCAACCAGTTTTGTTTCCCAAGAAGTCTGCAAAATGACAGTTGAGGGTGATCCTGGAACAGGCAATGTCTAGGGTCTGGGAAGCCCATGACTGACTACTCATTGGGCCAAGGCTACTGTGGAACCGAAGCAGAACTCCAAGCCAGGAAACTCCTTGGCTGCAGGAACACCATGCAGAATTCAGCTGGCAGTTGAAGGCAGCCTCACTGCACGTAGCTGGGAGAATCCAGCATGGAGGTTGGATCTGGACAATGCAAACAATACAATTCACCAACTGCCTATCTCTTCTGTATAGGTAGAAGTTAGAAGATTTAAAAACAAACTGCTATAAAATTAATGTTCAGTACCCTTTAACATTATTGTACTGCAGTGACAGCTTTAGAAATTGTCAATGTCTTCCACAACTTCCAGCTGCTCCTGTGAACAGGACATCAGCTTTTATATCACTGAGATCAGAGATGCTGCAGTTGGAGTGCTGGCCAGTTGCAATGGTGTCCAAACTGCATGCAAGCTAGATGATGCATGCAAGTGCTCCAAATGTCTGAACAAATGCACACAGAGAAAGCTGGGACAGGATTCTGGCTTTGCTTGTCGAAAGGCATGAAATGGTCCTTGTACACGAGGGCTCTGCTATTCTGCATCTACCGCATCATGGTGCAAACCTGAGCCTGAAGCTTGCAGCTCCAGTTTTACTAGACAATAGTGGGCATTTCTCTGCCAAGCATCCTGACTCCCCTGAGATTTTTGCAATAAATAATCAGGAAGTAAACTGTAGTTACCTTGCTAGTATCTGGGCCAGCCTATTTATCAATGTGGAGATTGTTAAATCAATTAACTTTCCACATAGGAGCCATACACTTTTGCTGATATTTTCCATTGCCATAAGCTTATAAAATCCTTAACTAGCTGGGCATGGTGGCACATGCCTCTACTCCTAGTGCTGTGGAGGCAGAGGCAGGAGGAGCACTATAAGTTTGAATCCAGGGTGGGCTACAAAGTGAGTTCAAAGCCAGCCTGGGCTACATCAAAGCCACCTTGAACTGCATAATGAGACCCTGTCTCATAAATCCAATAAATAAACAAATAATCCTTAACTAATCAGAGATACATTACATTTTGCTCCTTTTTTAATGTTGCATCTTTTGCATAAAGGTCTTTAAAGCAAAGACAATTTTCTCAATTAAATGGTATGAATGGAGTGAGTGGATCTACATAGAAATGTCCATCAAATTATCACAAGAACAGTTCTTCAGCTCTCCAATCTGTGCTCTATATATTTGAGTCATAAATTTTATCATTTAATCAGTTACTTATTTATACAATATTCTCTAGAATTTCACTTCTACAAGTACTTTATCTTACTATTTTATGCCACATTTATTTCATTAAAACTAAATGATTAGATAATATGAAGGTCATCAAATAATGAATGCTCATGTATTGTTGCTAACATTTTTCATCTATCTACAAATTTATATTTAGATTTATCTTGTCAAACTATAGTACTAATGTAATTGTCTAACTTCATAAGTATTTATATATAATTTAATAATCAAGATTTTTCATATTCATCTTTTTATTGTTAGCAGACTAATTTTAAAACACATATATATGATCCCTAATTAAAAACAATAAATAAAATTAATCATTACTAGTATAACTTTATTTGATATTATATATATTGGAATTGAATTTTGGAACAGAATATTAAACTCATTCTAAAACATTTCAAATTAAAAGTATGTACTACAAAAAATGCATAAAAAATTAAAACCATTGACATTATTTTGGCCTTATATCTTGGAAGCATGGCTTATCTCTCAAGTTGGTTAATATTTGTCTTGGGTATCTTTGAAATTTTTATCATGTTCTTCATATCAAGTTTATTTACAAATATTTGAAATGTTTATGGCTA
Source organism: Octodon degus (assembly GCF_000260255.1). Lineage (NCBI taxonomy): Eukaryota > Metazoa > Chordata > Mammalia > Rodentia > Octodontidae > Octodon > Octodon degus. The sequence goes on from NW_004524748.1 coordinate 2,671,289, forward strand.
TTGTATACAAAACTTTTAGAGTAGAATTCAGACCTATTTCACCGCAATATAAGAAATCTAAGTCAGGAGTGATGGCACATATCTATACTCCTAACACTCTAGAGGCTGAGATAGGAGGACACCAGAGAGTTTTGGGCTAGCCCGGGCCACATAAAGAGTTCAAGGCCAGCCTGTACTACATAGGAAGAAACTGTCAGAGAAAGAGAAAGAGAAATAGAGGAGACAGAGAGAGAGAAAAAGAGAGAGAGAGAGACAGACAGAGAGACAGAGAGACAGAGAGACAGAGAGACAGAGACAGAGACATGGAGTCAGAGAAAGACAGAAGAAATCCATTATTTTTAGTAAACTACATTATTTTTATTTATTTATTTATTTATTTATTTTTATTTTTTTTCTTTTCAAAGTTTTATTGATAAACATATAGCAATGAGACAGTTTCAAATCAAATCGAAAGTACAGTTTCAACAAAGTAAACTACATTATTAAACACAAATTTCAATAATAAATACTTGCATTTTAAATCAGCTAAGAGAACTAAAAGTACACAAAAGCAAGTAGAAATGGATCACTAATGTGAGCATTTTATTATTTATTTATTTACTTTTCATTTATTTGGTACAGGGTCTCACTGTGCAGCTCAGACTAGTAGTGATCCTTCTGTTTTTAGCCTTCCTAGTGCTAGTGTTACATGCATGCACCACCATGCGCAGGCTTAGTGGCCAGCTCAGCATGCTAGGGAGGTGGGGTTGGCATGGCATGTGGTGCTGGGGATCGAACCTAGGTTCTTGTGCTTGCCTAAGCAGGTTCTCAGTCCACTGAGCTATACTGCTGGCCCTAACATTACAGTTTTAAGCCAATACATTTATTCATTTTTCATTTATAATTAGAAAATCTGTAAAATAATTGTTTTAATGGTGATATAAAAAATTTTGTGTATGTGTCATTTTGCTAATGGAAAATAGTTGTAAAATAATGAGCATTAGTTAAATTAAAGCATAAAATTAAATAGTTTATGAGTTTTTTTTAAATGATAATTATAAAAATCAATAGCTTACTCTTTGTAAAAATATTGTCCTTATGTTTCATGTACACTATGATACTTAAACATTTCAAAGATATATATGTTGTAATTGAAGTTAACATCTCCTTATCATAATTTGGGCAAACAAGTACAAAGGGTATAGCCTGGCACCAAATAGTAAGTCAGAATTTGAGTCACAGTGGCAGGAAGGGCCACAAATCCCTAGATATTGACATTAAGTTTGAGGAAGATACAGGATTTCTAATCCTTCAAGGAAGTTTATCCTTACAAAAATGCTTCATGTTTTTTATGCATAAGCAAATTTCCTTTCCTTCCCAGTATATGTGTGTGTGTGTGTATGTGTGTGTGTGTATATATATATATATATATATATATATATATATATATGAATGACTTCTGTTTCTTATCAAATAAATGGCTCACTAACTTTAAAATCAGATTTCTCTAACATTCTAGTAGGACTGTTACTATTTGTTTGAATATTTTACCAATCTGAAGTTAAAGTGAGACATTAATCCATACCATTACTGAGGAATGAATTTACAGCTCTGATTAACCAGCCAGAAGCCAATGAGAAACGTGTTCCCCGTAAGAACAGAGACCAGAAGTGGAACTGACAGGTGTGATTGGCAACGCAGAGCTGTGTGCATCGGTGCTCTGCAACCCCGTGAGAACTCCAGCTCCAGGTTAGAAAGCTGGCTGCTACTGGGTTTAAAAGCATCAATGACATAGCAATTTGCCCAAGAGTACAAGGTGAATGGAAGTCCAAGAAGTGATGCCAACATTTAGACCTAAAGAACCTGCAACATGGTAGGGAAGATGAGTTGTGTACAGAAACAGTGACCGTACTTATTTAAGTTAATAGAATGTGATTACTTCCATAAGGCAGCCTGCTCCGTTACTCAGTGCCAGTACTCCTTTGTGTCTAAGTCAACCCTGTGTGCCTCAGGGCATAACACCTTTCCTATTCCTGCACATTGAAAGTCAAATTAAATGGTAAACACTCTTTCCTATAAATTCCTTCTTTAAAAGAAAGATGTATGTCTTTTGACTCATCAAATTAACCTCACTTCTCAGTTCATAAACTGAATTCTTTGGTTGATCTTTACCATCTAACCATTTAACTGGTTCTCAGATTAATATACCAAAACATTTATGAGTTTCACTTGAAATAGGAAAATCTCTTTAGAAATGACTGCAGCATCAGTGTCCTACCTGAGCATGTTTTCTCATATGATGAGAAAAGCAACCTCTCATGACCTTTCTTAGAATTATACAGCGTAATATATGGATAGTTCTTGGTGTAGTATTTGGAGTATTGTAGATTCAATAAATAGTGGGATAAACTTCTGTGATATAAACCTTCTTAATGGATGAACTAAATTTTTAACTTCAAATAGTGTTTCAATGATAAAAAGCCTCACAACAATAAGTAATTCCATTACTATTTCATCTTGACAATAATCAAATCCCCAAAACAGTAAACATAATAGGAGAACAAAGATAAGGGTTTGAGAAAATATAGGAGACAACATGTATTTTTAAACTAAATATCAAATAATCTCCTTTGACCACAAAGTAGATTCAGTTCATCCAAACTGCCAATTTGGAAAAGATGCTGGGCTAGAGCTGCAGGGACACCAGGGCAGGGCACTTGCCTCACGTGATCAAGCTCCTGCTTCACTTCCCAGAATCATGAATGATCAGGAGCGTCGCACTAAGGTGGGGAGGCCACAGGCAAATTCTAAAAAGTACAGAAAGTAGCTCAAGAAGAAGAAGAGGTCAAGGCTACATAAGACACAGCCAGGGGCTGCCTCACGAGGTGCGAGATCAGAGCCATTTGTTTCCCGAGCTAGTGATGAAGGAGTGGGAAGGGACGGTGCCCACAGACAAATCAAGAAACCCAGCAAGGAAACAAGGCTTATCACTCAAGAATTGACAGGCTAGAAAAAGAGCAGCCAAATCTTACCAATACAGAGAAAGGGCCAATGTTCCTAAAAGCTGCTCATTTGGAAGAATTCATCACACAAAGCTAATAAATACAACGAGTGAAGAGCAACACTGACTAAATACATGGAATGACATTATATCCCTAAATGCTATGATACTAAATGCACACAACAGACTTGGATATTGTAAACAAGAAGCACTTGTTTATTCCAACAAGTAGAGTCCCTTGTCCAAACTGCTGAAGATAAAATAAATTACAGTCATTGTTTTTCATCTAATAGCACATACTCATTCCTGCATCTGAATGAAACATATTCTCCATGTATTTAATATGACAACCATTGCAAATGAGGCCAGCTAAATCCAGTGTTAGTGAATCAATGAGTTATTGATAGAAATCTCACATAATGCACAGTGAAATCAGTCCGTGTACCCAACATCACAGTCCCTGAATAACAATGAAGGGCTTTTGATATCTGAAGTTAGTTAGAGCTTATCTTTATCGTCTTTTATGTTGAAAAATTAGTATGTTCTTTTTCAGTAAGGAATAAAATAAGTATAAAGAGACAAATCATGATAGATTTCTACATGGTTTCCTTACCTGAATATGGAGCAAAGGAAAACATGGCCTCAGGAAATGTACATAAAAGCAATAATATTATCTTGAATTGAAAATAAATGTGGAAAAATGTTGACTACTGTGTGTACTTTATTGAGCATTACAAAAGGTTTCCTAGATAAGTAACACCAATAAAGACCACAGCACAGTAGCATTGTTACTAAGTAATATCATTGTTCCTGCTTTCAAAGACAAGAATGACAAATTTCAAGTATGATTAAATAATAAGTACTTAAATATTCGTCAGTGTATGAGTTTCTGTAAGTCCCCATTTAACACTTAAAAATAAAGAGCAGTGCATGCTGGTACACAACTGAAATGCCCACTCCTGGGAGGATGAAGCACAAGGGCCTCACACGTGCGAGGCCAGCCTGGGCTCCATATCAAGACCCTGTCTCAACAAATAACATAAAGTAAGTAAAATAAAATAAAAATAAAGAAAGCATTGTGTTTGGAAAAAATGTAGCTGTGTATATGCAATCAGATTTGGAAAATTACTTCAGCTGCTGGGAAACAGACCATGCTACAGGGAATAAAGACTAAATGGCCTTTAGTTGTGAAAACTGCATGACTTCTCTGATCTAAAACTTGACTGAACTTGGCAAGAAGAGGGTCAGACACAATGCAGTAGATTTAGATCCAAATGGTTTCACATTTAAGTCCTTTAACTTCTGTTTAAAGTGCTCTACAATCCATTTTATGTTTCCCAGTTACATTCTATTAAACAAAGCCTTGGAAAAAAATGAATTCAAACTGAAAAATATTCTGCAGCAGAGAGTGCTGTGAATGAGAATGTTCTACATCCCCTCTATCTTTTTGGCAATAAAAAGAGGAAAAACAAAATCTCCCATGCATGAGAAAACAAAAATATAATAAAAATGTGTAGCTCCATTGACTTAAATGATTAGGACGCATAGTCAAACTTCGACTTTAAAGAATCTAGATACAAGCCTACATGGTTGACTGACATGAAGGCAAACTCATTGTGTTGCTGTCCGTAACAAACCCTCCACCTTTAAGTTTCAAGTTAATGGCATGATCAGAATAAGCACCTATGTAACCTTTCAACCCCTAATGACAAGGTTGTGTCTTTCGCTGCTTCTTGCTACTGTCTCCTTCCATTCCTACTCCCCATGAATCACAAGCGTGATCTCTCCTAGACAGTACCCAGCGGCTCCCTCATGATCTCTCTGGAACCTGTTCACATCCTCTCCACTCCAGCACTTAGAATATGTCCCAGTATGTGGGCATCATCTTCCTGCTTCAAATGATCCAGGCTTCCTCTTACAAGTCTGGATCTATTTCTTTTTTCTTCTTCTTCTTTTCTTTTTTCTTTTTTCTTTTTCTGTGCAGTGTCTCACTATGCAGCTTGGACTTGTAGTGATCCTCCTGACTTCTGCCTCCCTAGTGCTTGGATTACAAGCTCGCATCACTACTCCCCGACTCCATCGCTGGCTCAGTGCACCCAGGGGCAGGGCCAGTGCAGCATGTGGTGCCAGGGATCTCTGGGTCTATTTCTAAGTTTGTTGTTTTTTCTTCTTGCATTTGGTAGTTTGCACACAATGGCTCCCTACTCACTCTTTCTCTAATATAACTATTCCTCCAAAAATTGCCGAATGATGCCCCATTTTCTTGTATTTCCCATACACAGATTTATGTTTAAAGGCTCAACTCAGATACAATTCTTTAAGACTAAATAACCAACTTCGCTATTCATTACTCAAACACTTTTACTTGAACTAAAATTAGTTCTGTCTCTGTCTCTGTCTCCTCTCTCTCTCTCTCTCTCTCTCTCTCTCTCTCTCTCTCTCTCAGCTGACATTCAATTTAAAGTAAAGGAAGGGATTCTTATTCAGCATCTATATCTCCAGGTAAATGTAAAAACAAGGCACAAAAAAAATTTTTTTTTCAAATTTAAAGTAAGTGAATTACTATGTTTTACTGAGTTGAATAATATTTTATCAGGAATAAAATTTTTGGTAATTTTGATGAAGAAGGTTATTCTTTGAATTCAAGTTTATTTGAAGTTTATTCATATTCAAATTTATTTGAAGTTCTTTTCATAAATTTTACTGGGAAGCATAAAAATATTAAGTTTTAGACAAGAATATTATGAACATCATTTTCAACCATACAATCTATTTAAAAGTAGTCATTCTAGAAAGAGAGCAAATTGAATAATTATACTCATAATCAGAGTCAATACAATACCAGCAAAGATAGTAACTCATGTGAACTGGGGTTTTAAAAATTATCTAATTTGAATAGCCTAGCTTAGAATCTGGGCAAAACTAATACAATTCAATAGGCAATTACTGACCATCTCTCAGGGAAAAGAGAATGCTGACAAATGCATGTTCCTTCAATCATGGGAGAGATAGCTTTCCACTAGGAAATGTTATCTAGAGAGAGTGAAATCAAGGTAGAATTTAGGAAGGCAATTAATAATAGATGAAGAGGTTGAGATCCAGGGAAATGAAAGAGCCACCCATGCTGGGCATGGTTTCGCCTACCTGTAAGCCCAGCACTCTGGAGGGCAAGGGAGGGAGGTCATATCTAGAGGCCAGTAGAGTTAACTAGAGAATTCACTGCCAGGTGGGTCTATGTGGCAAGAGCTTGCCTAAAACAAACAAGCAGAAAAAGCTATCTGCAAGGAAATTAAGATGTTACTGAGAAATTAAAGACTGCCTCGTCGAACTGCAGTTTGTGCTTTGTGAAAGAGATTGTGGAATTTAACTAATAAATGTTAACACAAACTGTGGGGAGACAGGAAGTATCAAAAAGGCAGTGGTAGCTTCTGTAATTCTTGTATAATATGGATGGGAACAAGAACAGTAGACTACTGAGAGAATACTTACAGTGGTTTTGCAAAGCTTTTACTTGCAAGAGAAATTTGCAGGGCTATTTTTGGGCTGTAGAGCATACTAAAAGGCAAAGGCATTTTAAAAGAACTTTCTGCATAAGAAAGAAATTGAACATGCAAAAAAAATGGAAAGCAGAAACACATATACATTCAACATAGAAACACTGGTAAAATCAACATTAGTTGCCTCCCATTTGTGTATCACTTAACAGACACAGTGTAGATTAAAAGGAAGTTACATGCCAAAATGACCAGGTCATATTGAAGAAAAACATGAAGTAAATATTGGTATGGAGACAGTGACTTTCTTAGAGTATTTCTAGGCAAAGGCATTGATCATAAATTTGAAGATATAGATTGGAGGTCAGAAGACACACAATTATTGGTACCTGTTTAAAAATTTTTGACAAAGAGATTAAAATTGACACAGCAAGAACACATCCGTCTGACAAGAAAAAGCATGAAGATGAACTGTAGGAAAAAAGATATTTATGTAACCAGGTACAGGTTCTGTTACATATTGGTTGTTCAATCTTAGGCAAATAATTGAATGTCTTTAAATCCTTGAATGTGGTGGAGATGAAGTGGCATAATGTTTAAGCCAATAAGCATATGTCTTACTATATATTAGGATCTCGATACTATAAACTAATTATAAACCTTTTTTCTGTGTTATGGTGATGGTGGTCATTACAATCATGATTATTCCAACTATTACTGGGAGAAAAGGAGAAAAGTCATAGAATAACAAATTTTGAGAGCAAGGTAGCACAATGCAAATGATGTTATTTGGGTAAACAACAACCTGCAACATATCATATGTACTCTGATCTCAAATGTTTCAAATAGTAACTCAACTCCTACTGTCTGCAGATGCTACTTTCTTATAAAAGCATCCTCCATAGTGCTTTTAAGGAAAAGTCTATGGAATCTATTGATTTAACTGGTCAGTACAAGAAGTTGTTTGAAGCAACAGATGGTGCTTGAAAACTAAGCTTCGAGTCACCTGTGCCAAGACTGGAGCTACCCAATTACTAAGTCCTTCTCAAACTTTTCAGAGTTTCCAAAATAAATTGCAGCAAAAAATTCTACATGCAAGAGTTACAAACTATCTTTGAAAAGAAATACAAGACAGGTATAACATTGATGGGGGATAACTGAAACTGTAAGGATCTTACTGCACATGACTTACGCATACAAATTAAATCTACATATATATGAGACTAAGTGTGAAAATGTAAAGAGAATGAGATGGTGAGATGAACAGAAAAAAATGATGATATATGGTGAGTATGAGAGAGAGATTTTCTGAAATTCATACTTCAAGGGTCATCTTCTTTAAATAGGAAAGCTGTTTAAAAATTCAGCCAACATGATATTTATATCCGTTTCCTTAGCAAGGAAAATGCCACCTCTGATTTATAAAAGGATCACTCTCAAGCATTACTTGAGACTGTATCTTGACAAGAGAATAAGCCGAGTGTTAGCTGCTCTTATCAAATACTGTCTTTCAAGTCTCTAAGGTCTCCTTTATTATCTTAATCATATCTAAGTACAGTGACTTCAGTTAATACATCTCTGATAGACTCAGAGAAGTTTTCCTAATTAATGCAGCCCAAATCAGGAAGTTGTAATTTAAGAGAGTACTACTATACAATGATATTGTCATGAGTGACTTAATTTTGTTCCATAATTTATTTAACTTAGTATCTTTCCTGAAAGCTTCTAAATATTTCATTCATTCATTCACTCATTCACTCTTTCATACAACCACTTCAAGCCCAGTTCTGATGTTGGGAAAATAGCATTGGAAGCCAGCAAGTCTATGGAGCCTAGTACTGTGTGGAGGCTAATACACTGAGTTTTGAAAAGTAAAAAAGTGAATGATTTTGTTTCTGACAGCACATAGTATTATGAAGGAAGTGTGAAAGAGAAAAGGTGACTTGGGTTCACGTAATGTTCTATTTTTACATGCAACTTATCATGCAAATTCCTATGAAGGTTACTGAAATAGTCACGCCTACTCCCCTTCCCATTCCATTATATCCACATTGATCTCCTCTCTGAAGATACATTTACCCTGAAATTTTTACAAGAGATACTTTAGTAATATTATGTTTTATATGAGAGTGTATTCAATATGGGAGTTACTCACCTTTTCAATTCACTAAATTAAAATTTATACTAATATATTATATTTTTACTTTTGGATCAATGTAGTACTAGTATTCCTTTCACCTCTAACATGTTTCTATTTTATTCAATCAGATTTTGGTGCATTTTAGATTTACATAATGATCACAATCATCATAGAGAATTTTGTGCTTTCATAGGATACAACTTGGTTCTTTCCTCCCCATTCCCCAAACATGTTTCTAAATTCAGATGCAGCAGTGTTTTCAATTTGCTTTCTATTGTCTTACTTTTTATGTATCTAACCACATTATTTAGCCCCATATTCATCATAACCTTTAAATATCTATCTCCTATCAATAAGAAACCCAGATCATAAGGCTAACAGTCTATCTAGTCACAGCTCAGGGTTCCTAGAAATATCAGGCAATACTACATTCTTACCAGGTGAACTCTCTCATCAAGAAATGTTACCACCATGACTTATAGGAAACTGGCTCCGTTCTGAGACCCCCTCCCCTGTGCTTTCACATCATGATCTTCCATCAAGTTCCACACCATTCTGCCTGCTCTCTCTGCCCTGGATAGCAACCTCCAAAGCTCTTTCTCCAAGTACATTGTGCTTTCCTTTGTCAGTGTTGTCACTTCGCATATCACGCCCTGCTATAGTCTACTAATACTCCTTGTACATGCGTCTCTTGAGAACTCACATTTCAATCATGTATCTTGAAGTCTTCCCCAGTCAACGGTGAACTTTCTCAAGAAGAGTAGGTCCTCCTTGAGAGTACATACTGCTCACTTAGATTTATATTGCCAGTGTTCATAGAGAAAACTAAGTGATGTAACTGTTCATGGATTGAATGAGTGGATACAGAAGAAGCAAAAATGAGGTTGCCCATGTAAGAAGTAAGATATCATGTTCTCTGTAGGGTAGGGCATCAACTGAATTATCCATTAATATTTTCTATGAATATCATTAGAATTTTAAAATCTTTCCAAATTTAAACAGAAGCAAAAATGAATTACAGGTGTCATTTCTGTTTTACATGCACACACACACATACACACACACACACACACACACACGCACATGTGCCTATCTTAAAACTAGGGCAGAAAATCCTAACCATATAATATGGTAATTAGTACAGAAAAAGTATCACATGAGAGCTATTCACACTGTGAACTAAACTTTATTCAGTATTTAGCATCTCAATCATGATTACATACAAAATAAAATCAATTCTTTCTTATTTATACTAATAAATTGCCCAGTATACAAGGTTTACAATAAGTTACATATTAATTTCATCTACAGAAAAAAAAAACTTGCATTCATAGAAAGTTTCTATTATGCAACATCCAAAACTATGCCTCTCTCATAGAAGGAACTGGTTTAATTTTTTACATATTTTAAAATGTGGTGGATTATGTGACATTGAGAAGTTGCTTTTTATTTCTTGTTTCTGAAAAATATAAAAATCAATATAGAAGGTATCAAATGAAGGTATACAAATAATAATACACACAATTTGCTTGTATTCATATTTAACACAGAGACTAACCACTATTAAGTTGGTACACACACTATGAGCTAGCAATACATGTACATTTTAAATATGTGAATGTCAAAAATATAAGGACGGCTGGGCAAAGATGTACATAAGGTCTGAGAGTATACTCAGTAGCACAGTGAGTCCCGAGCCTAGCACATGCATGGCTGTGGGCTCAATCTGCAGAACAAAATACAGAAATAGATCTTATGAAATAAATCTTCACGTCTCTCTCTAATTTTCACCCATGATTGATTTTTCTGATCTAGCAAAGAAACTTCTTTAAATTTATATGAACACCATTTTATAACCTCTTTAGAAATAAACAGCTTCGTATTTTATAAAAAACACAAACTGCTAACAAACATGCACAAGACTACACTTTCATGGCAAGAAGAGCCAGCTAAGCTACTCTGTGATATGTAGGGAAACCGAATCCATTTGTAAGTGCCCAGTTAATACACAAAGGAGTGCTAAATGGCCCAATGATTAACAGGTTGTTAAATGGAACTCTGAGATATACCAAAAATATTTAATATAGTCTAACGTTAAAATAATTGCCTTGATATTTTAAAAGTTGTATTATATGATTTAGAACTGACCACTGCTCAAGGAAAATATTAATGAAAAGTGAAGTTGACCCCAAGAAGTTCATCTTCCCAATGACAACTTCAATTTGAACTTCAAAAAGTAACTACAGAACCATGTCTAATTAAGAAGTTTTCAGTAGCGAGGTAATGAGATTAGAAGCAGCCTTCGGATGATTTTACTGGTTGTTTTAGGAAGAACAGGCTGTCAGGGGACAAGAGAGGACGCACCAGACGAGGAAAAGGCTGATGCAATGGTCCACGTGAGAAATAACATGCCCGAATTATGCATTTAGAAGATAAGCAGAAGTAACCACCTTCAAAGGTATTTTAAAATAGGAGCAAAAATGCAGGAAATATGCAGGCAAAGGCTTTGCCAAATCTCTGTATAGAAATTTAAACAAAATTTTCTATTTCTGTAGTGATAATAAGGATACAGGTATTCATCAAAGAACATACTGATATGCAAAATTTAAGAAACTTATAAAGAAACAAAAGCATCCTGTGCAAGCTGAAATTGAAGCAAAGGAATGCAAAGAGATCTTTACTTTTTGCCTACTGTACAGGTTAGATATCTATGCAATAAAAGAACAAGTTGGTAAGTGTAAGTGGTCAATGGTTCCTGGACATTTCAGGCAGTTGTTTCATCTGTTGTCTACGAGCTGTTCAATCTCTAATCTCCAGCACAGCCTTCTCTTTCACGTCAAGTCCCACATTTGTAAAACATTATTCTAATGGTCTCTGTTTACAAACAATTAGATAAACTAATACTAAAGAACAAGTGTGTCATTCACCTTTTTAGAAGTTTCTGTGCTCAGGGGGGCTGGTGAGGGAAGAAAGTTCTTCAAAGCACTGCTACTGGTCAGGGTAGCCTACCTAGCTGTGACTTTCTTCCCGCTTTCTGATGTGAAAGTGCACACAGTGGTGAGGGCTGCAGTGGGTCAGCATCTTTTTAACATGGAGGAAGCACCAACTGGTAAGTACAGAACATCCATGAGCAGCAGCCACTCAGCAGTCTCAGGAAAGGCCTCCTGTTCCCAGCCCAAAACCAGCCACCATGGCAGGGTGGGGCCCAGATGGGGCATTTCCCAGATGTGGATGTGGTGGTTCCTGAAAGCACTGAGAAAAATGCTGAGATCTGGGGAAAAGCAACTTGGGACTCTCCTGCTGGGAACAGAGAAGCAGCTCCAGGATGAAGCTGGGTTGTACCCTACCCTGGTCCAGTCTACTCCTCTAAGCGTGGTCAGAAGGTTTCTAAGAACATAGATCCAATGCCTGGTTCCGTGGCTCCCACTGGTCCAACTAGACAGCCTAGAAGCCAGCAGGCCACCACATTGGGCTGTATATAATTTCCAACAGCCCTCTGGCCCTCTCACTTCGAGACAGCCAGTGCACATTACCCTGTGTATCTACCTCCTTTTTTTAGTATTTTGGTGAACAGGTAAAAATTGGATATAGTTACAGCATACGGCATGATGCTTTGATGTATGTGGGAGTACGCAATGGCTTAGACAGACAATTCTGTATATGAGCTCCCTCATGTATGTCCCTTAGCATTGACTCTTAGCAATTTTCAAGAACATAATATTATGTTACAAATTACAGTTAGTACGATGTGCAAGAGCCCTCTTGAACTTTTTCTTCCTACCTTCAATCTGGTGTCCTTTGCATACAAATTCGCTCATCTAACCCAGCCTCTGACAACTAGGAGTCTCTTGGCCCCTGATCCTAGGAGTCTGACACTGCCAGATTATAGGCCTCAGTAAGGTCATGTGGAGCTTCTGTGCCTGGTGTATTTCATGTGACACAATGTCATCCATCTTGTCCCATGAGAGTGTTTCCTTCTTTTTAAAGAACGAGTAGCATCTCATTTTGCTCCAGCTCCACTGCTCCTCACCAGCTCCAGCCAACTGCTCTGTCCTCCTTTCACAGAGAAGCATCACTCTTCCAAAAAGCCACTCTTGCTCCTGCCTCCACAGATGCTGGCCACCTCCTATGAGCTCTCTTCCTGTCTGACTGCTTATCTTCTACGTAAAATGACTGTCTATTGAGAGCTGAGCTCTTGTTTTACCACAAATTGCATTAATTGCAAAATGATATGAAATCATAAATACCTCAAGATTTCTAAAGCAGAGGATTAGAAAGACACTTTTACTTTTTACATTTATTTTTCCTTTCAAACTTTTTTTTTTTACTTACTAAATTTACTATTGTGTTTTTTCATATATTTATGTATAATAACTGTCACGAGTTTCTTTGGAGAAAATAAGATTTGTTTTTATCGTGCAAAAAAAACTGACATAGATCTCACATCAGTGATTCACTATAACTCTCCCTTTCATAAAGTAAAATATTTCTAACTGCATAAAGCATACAAATGTAAATGATCATATCACATAAAAAACTCAACAGGGTGTTATAATTGTATGTGGCAATATATTTTATTAACAAAATATTTCAACACATAAAGCATAGCAAAATTATTCACCACTGAAAAGTGCAGATTACTGTGCTTTTAATTCAATATTATCTGCTGCTGAAGCAATAATAATCATATGTTCCAAGGCTTAACATCTGAAGATGTGTTCTTACAAAACTTGAGTGACATTTTTACTTCTCAGGGGCCACACTGGCATATGAATCAGTTGTTTTAGTAACACGATTAAAATATTTGTAAAATCCATTTTTGTTTTAAAGTGGTAAAAAAAAAAATAAAAAATAAAAAAAAATAAAGTGGTGACACATATCTGTAATTTTATAAAATTTATTTTTTTTCAAGTTATAGGAGTTGAACCAAGATGTATGTTTTACAGTTACCTCTAATAAAAAATCTTGAAAAACCCTATCTGAAGAACTTTGGTTAATTTGAATATTATTCAATGAATAAAAACTAGAAGTCCACTAACGTCAGTTGTACTAAAGAGCTCTGCTTGACTCAAAACAATTACGTTTCACCTTTGGGGGCAGTTTTTAAGTAGCGTGCTTCATGGTAATCATTAAGCATATCTTGATAGTAAAGAAAGAAAATATCCTATCTGTTTGCATTACCTATCCTGAGTACAAAGCAAAGAATGAAAAATCACAAATTGAAGGCAATTTCATTTTTATCACTATTAGAATAAATGAATTTCATGTATTTTAAATGACATATATACACATGACTCTTGCAATTCCTGTTGGATCTATATGATAAATCACTGTTTTACAACTATTTCAATGTCCAAGTGCCAGAAACAGTGAATCAAAAGGGTCATTTGCAATGACGTCAAGTAACAGTCGAGTCCTAGCCGAAGACATGCTCGCAGTCTGCCCACCCAGACAAGCGCAGGTCTCACTGCATGTCACCACGGTCTCTCCCGGATGCACACACCAGCCTGTTAATTTCTCAGGATTGAACTAGGGACTTGAAGGAATAGCCAGGAACAAAGGCATCTAATTCTGCCCTTAAGAAGCTTGCTTGGTACAGTGGCACATACCTATAATTCCAGAATGCAAGAGGTTGGGGCTGGAGGATTCTAAGTTTGAGGCCTCATAGGCTGTACAGAGAGACCCTGTCTCCAAAAATAAAGAAAAAAAAGCTTCGACTCCAGTCAAGTAGACTGAATAAAAAATAAGATGCCTCATGTCATATACATGGCTGAGATCTAATAAAAGCTAAATCTACTTGAAACATTTTATAGGCTCTAATGAATTAATAGGATCTAATGAAGAAGGGGGGTTGGACTAAGCAACAAATAGGCATAACAATGTTTTAACAGTATTTGCATGAAGTAAATTTTATTTAATATGAAGAATATTGGTAAATAGAACAAATTTAGAAGGTAAAGGATTTTTTGAAAAGCTTCAAAAATTCTAATCATGAGCCTATGCCAGGTATAGTGGCACATGCTTATAATCCCAGCACTCAGTAGGCTAAGGCAGGAGGATCATTGTAAGTTTGAGACCGGCCTGGGCTACAAACTGAACTCAAGGACAGCCTGAACTGTACAGTAAGACCCGTCTTAAAAAGATGATAGATACAGATCCCCAGTAGGACATACTGTGCCCATTCTGCCCCTGGGGATGGGGTGGGGCTGAGCTGGCCAGGGAATCCTGGTGGGTGGCACATGCCTGTAAACCCAGCACTGGGGAGGCTGAAAATAGGAGGATCACTATGAATCCAAGCTGTGTTGTGTGACCGTGTACCAAATACATATATGAAAAAAAGATGACAGATAGATAGATAGATAGATAGATAGATAGATAGACAGTTAAGCTGCAAAAATTAGTAAGGACCTAATTATAAGCATCTAGAGCAAATAAAAATGTCTGCCTTCATATACATTTTGACTTCCATGACACAGACTTGAATCACAACAGGACAGTGAGAGGTTAACCCTAGTAGAAATCCAGACCTGAAGACATGAAGTGCTTCAAGATTTGTCAGAAGTACAAATGTAGAGAAGAAATGCAATCCCTAAAACTAATGCAAGTCATGACTTCAAAGAAAAGTTTCAACCAAAACTGATTAAATGACTATTACTGATATTTGAGATTTAATGCAATTGTTTATCAGATGTTAAAAAAATAAACATTTTAGGCTTCAGTGAGGAAAGAAATAAACTTTTAAATTAGGAAAAATATCTGATTCTTCACAAACCCAAAAAGTTTCTGACATTGAAAACCAATCCTTTGAAAATACATCCCCACTGGATTCAACAGTTACACATCCTACACACTACACATTTTTTTAATAAACTAAATTTAACATACTTAGTAGATGCGTGCTAAGTAACAATCTGTTACGGGCTCCAGGGAGGGATAAGAGATATATTTTAAATATTAGGTGCCTATAATATAACTGAATGCACATAGAGAAACATATATGTATACATATACATACACAGCACAGAACACATGACATGTAAGAAGCACAATCTGATGTACAGTGACCATTTGAATGTAGAAAGAAATCCAAATTTCATTTTTTAAATTTGTATCTAGAATTGCCACTTTCAAATGTTAAAATAGAAAACTACAATGGCTTTTGGTTTTACACCTTTCCCAAAACTAAGCCTTAAGAAATGGACAACTACAACTTGTAAACAGAGAAAGTGCCCAGCAGAAAAACAAAAACGAAAAGAACTCCACAAACCACTGGGTAGCTTGAACCACTGATTTAGAATTCGGGGAGAATCTATCATAATTCTTGCTTCTCAGACTTATCTTGGTTTTTAAAAGTTAAAGCTTGGATGGGAGGTAGAAAGGCAGCCTACTTGTGTGACATGCATGAGGCTGTGGGTTGTATTTCCAGCAGAGAGACAAAGACAGAGACAGAGACAGAGACAGAGACAGAGAGAAAGACAGAGAGACAGACAGAGAAAGAGACAGAGACAGAGAGGGATAAAGAAGAAGAGGAGGAAGAGGACAAGGAAAGAGAGGAGGAGGGAAACGTTAAAGTATTCTTTATATTTTAATACCATTGCACAATAGATAGATACGGAATGGACTAATTATTGATGAGAAAGACAAGAATATCATGGGAGAAAGGTCATAACCAGACTACTATGCCATAAGAATTTGATTTAATTTTCACCTTTATAATTATTACCAAAAATAAATTTATGACATCCTCAGAAACATAAAACTGGTGCTATAATTTCAAGTGTATCTTGAAATAAATCAGAGTCAAGGAACTGGTGCAGACAGATTGAGTTCGTTTATATCAAACAAAGTGAGTGGTTCTGCAATGTGAATTCCAGAAGATCTAGCTTGTTGCTATTAATAATAATAAAGGGCTGGCGCAATATCTCAGTGGTCTATAGCACCTGCGTAGGCATGCTTAGGCAAAGCGCAGGGACTGCAGTTCGATCCCCAGCACTACATGCCATGCCAGCACTGCCCACGGGGTGGACTGAGCTGGGCACACAAAAAAGGATTAATAATAATAATAAAAATATAATTTAAAAAAAGAATTTAAAATCAGAAGTGGTGGTGCATGCCTGTAATCCCAGCAATGGGGAGGCTGAAAACAGGAGGATTACTATGAGTTCAAGCTGTGTAGTGAGACCCTGTACCAAATACATAAACATAAATAAACAAAAGAATTTACCCTGTGCTATACCCCTTCTACACAAATTATACATTAACTCAGTTGTTTAACTCAACTATGAATGTAACAACCACTATTCCCACACTACCCAAGAGGAAATTAAAACAGATGATTTCATTAATTCCTGTAAGGTTTCTTACATAGGAAATATTATTGAAATTGCTATTACATATTAATTAACAGCTTAAATTATTTTTGAAATGAGTCATGATCCTCTAGTGGACAAGTATGTTACAGGCTATTATGACATTTAGTAATACGATGCACATACTTTCTTTGTGGAAGGTCAAATATTAATCTGCATTCTCAAACATTCTTGTTTCATTCTATTCCAGTCATTTCTGATATGGTGCCTTCAGAAAAGAAATATGTTAGATTTGAATGCATATCTTTGATATTTAGTTTGTTCTTTATGCAATGCTGTTTATACAAATTTTCAAAATTTGATCTTAAAATTCTCTCAGAACCATGTGATGTCAATGGAACTGGCTGGACATGGTAGCCAACTGCCTGGGTTACCTGAGTGCTCCTCAGAGGAAAGGTTGTCCTCTATCTCAGTGGGGTATCTTCTGTTGAGTGCGCAGCCTTTGAGACAGCAGCTTTTGTAACAAAGGAAGAGGCACCTGCTGTCCAATAGGAGCCTTTGTGGGGTTGACAGCTGCTGTTCCAGATGGCCCTCATCTCTACTGGTCCTGTTTTACACAGGGATTGTTTAAGCACCTTAAAGATCCTATTTCATGCTTAGTGCAATTGACCTCTTATTTCTCACGAGAACAAACTGTTTTGATGAAAATGACAGAACCTATATGGAGAGCGTATTTCCAAAGCAACTGTTACCTTTGTCACAGTGAAGACGACAATGGTCACAGTGACAAATAAGGTAAAATCCGAAGGTGTGGCTATTTATTTTACACTAGCTGTAGATCTCACGTTGGGAGAAGACTTAGTATGGAAAGAACATAGATACTATTAATGCCCAACTGAACATTAAAAGCACTGACCACAAAACTACTATGCAGGACTAATTTCACTTTAAGTGATTGCTTTGAGGCTTTCCAGATGTGATGATGTCACTATATGTCACTTTCCATAATAAAATACTCATCTCAGTATATGATAATTCTAAAATATCACACATATAGTGTAAAAGAAAGTATTTAAATTCCACAAGGCGGTTACTGATGATAGATTCAACTTTGTCATTCTGTTTTATCCGAGGGGCATTAAGAAACACTACCATCCTTTTCAAGGCATGAAAAAAGAAAGAAATTAGGCATATATTTTCTCATTTTATTTATTTATATGTGTATTTTAGTTTATTGATTTTTGGGTTTAAGTACAAGCAATATTAAAATGTGTATTTCAGTAGGAATAAAATATCTTGGCAAAAAGAAGAATTAGAAATGAAAATAAATTTTCATTTGAATTCAATATTGTTAATGCAAGTCGCATGTACACAGTTTTCGTCTTCCTACAGAGGTTGTACCCTAAATTGAAATGTCATTGATACACTTTTATAAATCAGAAGTGCTAGTTCATGTATATTTTATTTCCTATACCAATCCTTTTAGGACATAATTAAATGCAAACAAACAGAAAAGAACTAACTCAAGTCAATGTGTCCTTCTGAATGACATATCCTTCATACCTGCAAAGCCATCTCATCAGCTAGACTAGTGTACTCTCGCTCATAAATTTGACAAGGTTGGTTGAGTCCCTTCCAAGCCCATTTACATTTAGAAATGTGTAGCCATATAAGATGTTTTTCTATTAATTTATAAAGTGTTTCAGTTATAATGAAAGGCAAAATTACCTTTCTGTTTCCAAAGAACAGGTTAGTATTTTGATTATCATTGCATCTTAAAGTGGATGTAAAGCTTCTGAATGCAAAAGAAGATGCAGGACAAAATTTGTTGTATTTTAGAAGACAAAACGCTTAGTTAGGATAGTGTGGAGCTGTCACTGGGATCATCTTTCATTAGGACCACTTAAGCCAATATATGGATAAAATGATTCATCACTTCAACTCTACAAGCCATTATTTCTAATTAAAATCTATCCCATAAATACCTATTTTATTATGACATCTGTATGGTAAATAAATTCAAGCTATCAGTAAAACACTCACTAAGGAAATTACCTTAAAAAATTACTTCATTTCCAAGTGTCTCTTCCTAATTAAAATGACTATTTCCCATCCATATTTCTGAACTGCAATTCATAATAACTTGGAACCTCTGAACATTCAATATTTAGGGAAGCCATTGCCTTAATTTGTTAAATAAGACTGCCCACTAAATAGAAAAATTAACTATCTATGGGGCTTTTGCAAAAGATATGCATGAAAACTTAAAAAGCTGCCTCAAAGAGAAAAGAAATGCACCAAAACAATCCCATACATAAATTTTCCCTAAGTCAAAGTTATAGCCAGGATAAAAACAATTGTATTACATTTACTAGAAAATTATCATGTGTACTGCATTGAAGTACATATATTTGTATGTATGAAAGCCCACATACTGGTGAATTCTGCAGTGCAGGGCTAGGTGTTTCACTGTAGACATGTGTGGTGCTCTACCACTCTGTCACAGTGCTCTTGCCCACCCTTTATTTTCTGGACAGACAACATGGCCCAGCATGAGCACACGGGGACTGTGTTTCTGTAGACACAGATATGAATATCCACCTCACCATTTATTAGGAAAGCAAGCTAAATGACTCTCTTTACTAAGTTTCCAGTTTTCCAGTTTCACTTACCTACCAACGTCTTTAATTTCTCCACCTGAAGTGGTTGATGTCCACTAACAATACTGTGACTGTTGCCTGTGCTAAGAAAACTGTAATCAAACCCTGCATTCTGTCTTTTAGGGATAAGAAGCACAAGTTAAACCTAGGGTTGTAACCAAGTCTAATTATTAGTACCTCAAGGAAGCAATATTGGGAATGAATTATTTTTCCCTTTCATTACTCATAACCATATGGATTTAAAATGTAAATATACATATGTGTACATATGTACGCATGGAGTCTAAACTATAACATGGAGACTTCCCAGTTATAACATATACTATTATGTCAAGTATTAACATATACTTGTTATATGTTATATATGTCATATATAACATATACTTGACATAATAGTATATGTTATTAACATATACTATTATGTCAAGTATGGCAGCTATAGATAAAAAACACATCTTACATTTCCTAGAGTAGCACAAATATTAATTCATCTCATTTTCATAACGTACCTCCAAGGTGCCCGCAACTGTCAATCCAATTTAACTGACCAGGAACCCTGAAGTACCAAGACATAATGACACCCAGGTGGACAGTCGTTAAGTAGCAGGATCAGAGTTGGATCTTGCTTAGAACGTGACACATATCCGCTGCCTCTCAGATTTGAGTGTGGGCTGTATCATCTGACATCCAAATCATTTAAAATGTAAACCCGTAAACTTGAAAATGTTGATCATTTCTTCCTGAAAGTCCCTTCCTTATTCCTTTCTGTGACCTTGTCCTCCCTTTCTGGGTTTCTTTCTATTGTTCTCATTACCAATCACCCTTCTCTGCCCCCTTAACCAACTTCTCACCCTCCACCTCAAATACTGACCTTGTCAAAGTCTCTTCATTAAATACGTTCACGCTCCATCTTCCTTTGATGCCTTATGGCTACAATTTAGACATTGCATCAACTCTATTTATCTCTCATTAATCCTATGCTACATTTTAAATCCAGAACAATGTATTTCTGATGGTAGGATAGACCACACAATGCAGGCTGTTCAGAAGGTTAACAGGTCCGAGACACCGTGCAGCCACTGCCCACTCCTCCCGACTCCTGCATCGCTGAGCTGTGATTTCTGTGACCAGCCCAGTTCCAATCCACGGCCTCCCTTCACGCCTTCACACACCGCATCTCTCACACTGCTCTCAGCGACACAGGCCTTGCTGAAATGGGTTCACCCTTCCTATCAACTGATGGCAGTGTGTGGGAGCGCAAAGTCTAAGCTCTCGAATGCAGCGTCCAGGAACTCCTGAAATTCAGCTGATCTACAGATTTCTACCTCATCTCCGACAAGTCCCATCCATACCAAAGTCAGTGTGGAATGTGAAGGTCCTTGACCTTGTGCTTTCCTTACTCTGTTCGCGGAGTGCTGTGAAAAACTGTTCTTTCTCCACCTATGAGAATCCTAGTAATTCTCTGACAGTCTAACCAGATGGTCAATACCTTCCCAGGTATCTTATTCAGCTGGTAGATGCTCTGTACCATATTCTTATCTTTGCAATCTTTTGCTCCTGCTGTACAAAATTATTGTGTGAGCCAGACAAGGAAAATGAAAAATTCGGGAGCGTAATGAGCTTAGATGAGATAAACTGTGTGCTTTTCCTCAAAAGTCTTATCTAATTCTTAATCTGTAATTTTAGCTATGCTCACAAAAATTGGGTAGCGAAGTTCCATAATACAGCCCCCAATTTTCAGCTTCTCTTTATATTTCTAAGAGTATGAATTAATGGTTCATCTTTCTTTATGTTTACCAAATATCACTTTGATACTTTTTCTGTCATGTAATCTCTAATCTGGTAAACACTCTTTTTTTTCCCAAGTTAAGTCTACATCATAAAT
>NW_004524748.1:2694651-2697465 GCF_000260255.1 Octodon degus
CATGGGCGGGTCCGTACGCTAATATTTCCAAGGCTTAGCAAACTGGGAACCACTAAGTATTTTGCTTCCAGTTACAGAGTTATTAAAAAATAAAACAGAAAGTTGAACATAGTTCTCCCAGTACCACTCCAGAACAACTAGAAGGGAGATTTTCATTTTATGAGCAAATTCATTTTATGAAATAAGGAAACATTTACATAGTCATATTCCTATTTGTCTCTCAAAATAAATGGATTATTTTAAAGCCCTGGGCATATTCTTACTCTGCTTATAACTTTTTCAACAATACAAATGAGCGCGAATTAATCTCTAAACTTCTAGTTGATGCAAACATTTCATTACTCTAGGATTCAATAAGACACAAATATATGAAGAAACACTAATCAATGAGTGTTTTGTGGAAAGTAAAGTATATTAAAATTCCTTTGTCCAAAATCTAATGCGCATTCACCTAGTGTTGACATTTGGGCCAATTAAAGTGGTTCTCCTAGGGGGAAAAAAAAACTATACCATGCAAGAACACAAATGAACCCAAACAAAAATCTTCTTTAAGATAACTTAATATAGCACTCATGCCCCATCAGATTTAAATTTACAAAAATCATTTAAAAATACCTAAAGACATGTTAAAGCTCTGAACCAGCCACAATGAGTAACACCATAATTTTTTGAAACATCTAAGGAAAACAGGCCGTATGAATCATCCTCATTCTTAATGCCACTGCCATCCTATCTAAGAATATAATGTGTTTAAAATCACAGCACAAAATCCTAAGTCAAGTAAACTACTAAAGCATGACATTTATATTTATGGTCACTAAAAGATAAATATATATCTGAATTAAAATTAATTTAAATTGATATAATACAGAGATTGAAAATGTTACTGTGTGCCACCTGGATAGCCATCTAAGTATTTCCTCAAAACCACTCACAGAAGAACGAACATTCAACACAGTTAATTAAATTAAATACTGACTCATAGTAATTGAGTTAACACACATTCATGTGAATAAACAGAACACTGTCTCAAAAAATGAACAAAATAAAGACTGGGACTACAGAGAATTTTTTGAACAGAGAGTTATTCTCTATTCAAATAGTGTGTTTTTAGCAGTTAATTGGTAGAATTCTCACCCTGACTAACTATACACACTGATACCTGTGAACTAAGCAACTGGACTGAAGATAGCAATGTGTAATACTAGGGTCATGCTTGGGGTGCCTGTCATTCTGGTCTTCTAAATATGTACTGCTTGTCATGTTGTACCAATTACTGCTATACTGTCTCTCAAGTGAATGTTTGTTAAAAAAAAGGTAATAAATGAAAACAAGAGACAAGAAACAAAAATGTCATAGGCCTGTCCTGCTACAACGCTGTATATGGTTAGATTTCTAAATTTCTGTGTAAAAATATGTAATTGTTTATTCCAATTTTTAAAAAAAATATTTACTTATTTTTTCTTCACATTCTGTAGGGATTTAAAGTTTAACATATCAATACTTGATGAAAAGTATCTGTTCCATGTTATGTCGAAGATGTTTGATATTCAGACAGACAGTGGGGTTAAGTTCAACTGCCTATGTTATAAATTAATAATATCATTAAGTTTCTCTTCTGCAGGGTTAACAACTTAAGATTGCAGATCAAAAATTAGAGAAAAAGAAGGGCAACAAGAACAGCCAACATTTTGACCCTAGCCTTTCAAGGTCAGTGGGGATTCAGGACATAGGAGAACCTGTACTGTAACATCCTGTAACTCAGTGATGTCCCAAATTTTCTGATCAAGGAGATTATGGGGCCACAGAGGAAAGTGATCGATGGTGTAGAATGTGCCTAAGGAGAGTCACATGGAGAGAAAACATTCTCTCAGGCTTTCATAGAGAGTACATTGTCCAAGCAATGGCCATGACTCATCCACATGGCTGACACAGACAAAGGATCTACAAACTGTGGCACAGGGTCTCAGGATGAATCTTGAGGGGATTTGACTGAACTTGACAGATAAAAAAGTTACATTTCTTGTTATATCAGTCTTCTTTTATCTTTGTCTTAAACATCCAGTAGAAAAGTATAATAATGAAGTAAGAAAAGTAATGCCATATTAGTATGCTGAGCTGTAAAGGGCTCAAGTCAACAACTTCTGACATTGCCAGTCCTATGGATAACCCACTATTATTATGGACTACTGGACTACATTGGATTATTTTGTTGAATTCACACACTTACAATATTTAAATGGCAATGGAATACCCATCTCTGACAAAACTAACCAAAAACAAGGGATACAAATGAAGGACCATTTTATATCTTTATATACTAAATAGTTAGGATAGATATACAGCTACTTGCTCTTAGTTCAGTGAGAAGAAGGTTTGAACTAATAGTGTTCAGACAAGATAACATGTCTGCATCTTGTACTAGGAATAACTACTACCAAGGCCATATGCAATGTATTAATTATTGTAACTGTGCTACTCACCTGTTTTGAAACTATTTCATTGTTACTTCTTCCTCAATAAAATTATTAAAATATAAAAAATAGTGTGTTTTAATTCAAAGTTTGCTTTTATTTTTTGCAGTATTTACCAATGCATGCCTATTTATTTATTTATTTATTTGATACATTATCTTGCTATATAGCTTGGATTTCTAATGATCCTCCTGTCTCAGCCTCCCCTGCACTGGGATTACTGGTGTGCGTCACCACACCTGGTCTTGGTGGCCAGCTCAGCACCTGGGGCCCTCACAGCACACAATACGGAGGATTGAACACAAGTTCCTGCCTTGCCAAGCAGACACTTAGACTGCTG
>NW_004524748.1:2697955-2699081 GCF_000260255.1 Octodon degus
CATATATGGAACACACTTTCTGCTCCTTGTTCTTCTCTTTCTAGCCAGAGCACAGTTACCGACACTCTACCCACCACACACAATCTTTAAAGTAATGGTCCCGTGGAAGGACAAGAGAAAAGCAGCCATTTGTAGCCACAGGATCTTCCCTTTACAACATTTGATAGCTGAACAATGAGGGACATCAGCTCTGAACCAAAACATCCACTTCAATTCATCTATCCGTCTTTTAAAAAAAGTCAACTAATATTTATTGAGAGCTTCCACTGCACTGTCACTAGCACATAGTCACCCTGGTTCTCTTTACCACATTACTTCAAGGGATATATATATATTTTTTTTCTTTCTTTCTTTTTTTTTTCTTTTTTGGTGAACCAGGGATTGAACTCAGACCCTTGCACTTGCCAGGGAAGTGCTTATTCTACTGAGCCATCTTCCCAGCCCCAAGGGATTTTGTTCTTGCAGTTTGCTTGCTCCTGGTTTTTGGGGCCTGGGAGATGGAACCAGGCCTTGCACATGGCAGACAAGCACTCTACCACTGAGCTACATCTCAAATCCCTCTGCTACCACTTCTGCAGTCAATGGTGTCCTCTCAAAACTTTCTTAGTGAACTTCACATTGCACATATTTATTTCTAAGAGCGGACCCAATGGAAACACAAGATGAGATTCTCCACCACAGTTACATAGCCACCATGAAATTTAAAGAAAATAAAAGTATGCATTTTAAACTAGGTTATACTATGCTTTTTTTCTTTTTTATGTATTTAGTACAGGGCCCACAGGGTCTCATTACAAAGATCAGACTCATAATGATTCTCCTGTTTTCAGCCTCCCGAGTGCTGAAATTACATGTGTGTGCCACCAGGCCCAGTCTCAATCACCATCTCAGCGTGCCCTGGGGTTGGGGCCAGCACAGCACACCAGGGATCGAGCCCCGGATGCTGCACACTGCCTAAGCAGGCATTAGTCTGCTGAGCTATCTGGCTGGCCCTAGGTTATACTATTTATTACTAATACTGAATATAAACCTTACACAAAGCAAGCATATCATCAACAAAGCAAGGAAGTTGCAGGCTATCTGCAGCAAAGGACATTTATATTTTGTTTTTTCAATTAATTCATTA
>NW_004524748.1:2705141-2706752 GCF_000260255.1 Octodon degus
AAAAAAAACTCAAATAATTTCTTACTCAACATATTTGACATTATTATGAGGAAATAAAGGGTGGCGATTGTTTTCTACTGAACATATACACGTGTCAAAGGAATGGATTACACTGATCTCTAAAAAGAAAATGCTTCTAGTTATGGAAAAGGAGACAATCAAAATTTAAACAACATGCACCTAGAAACTTTACAGCACAAGGTAGGAATGGGTCATAGAGAAGCATCCACTAAAAACATATTTTTCCACAAAATCAAAGAACAGAGCAGTATCTAGAATTATTCTTAGTAAAATTACAAATCCTGGTTCAAAAAAAGATGTAGACATACTTTTTTCCTATTCTTCTGGCTAAGTAAAACTAAAAACGTTGGGTGATATGCACCAAGTAAATGTAAGAAGACTTAAAGATGGATAGACGAAGGCAGAGGGGCTGAGATATGGGAGTGACAGGGACTATGTGGGGCTGATGTCCAGGGCTGCTCTTGGACTCATATTTTCAGATGAGGAGCAGAAGGACTTGGTTACCAGAAAACATTAACAGGTACAGAACAAAAATGGGTCAAACTAAAGCTAACTCTCTGGAAAAGGGAAGGGCCAGTATGTGAATTCAGAAAATACTTAGAAAAACACTGCCCCATTTCAGGCAAACACTGAGACCTCTAACCCTGTCCTCATCCACGCCAACAAAAAGCCTGAAGTTTCACTTTCAATAGGTTATAGAAAGGCATCTCAGCATCTGCCCTCCAAAGAGTAGCTTTAAAGGTCAATAGGGAAGAGCTGGGAACACCCCATACTCAAGGTAATAGAGAAGATCAGTGGATGTCTATGCCAAGACAACAGGGATGCTATAACGGTTTGTGTCTAGATGCCCCACTCCCCCACCCAAGCTCATGCAGTCCTGGTTAGGCTTCTAGAGTTTCACAACTGACTCATGGTACAATGCTGGGATTATGGGTGTAAGTGCTACACACACCCTGGGGTGGGTAGTGTGCACACAACAAAAGGGAAGGAGAGAGGTTTTCACTCTGCTCCTCCCTTTTTACTTGTGGCTTTTGCTGTTTTCCACCACCATGAACGGCTGCCCTTTGCCATGTGCCACTCTGCCTTGGAGCCAGCCAAGTACGGACTCCAACCTTACTCAAACTGTGAGCTAAATCAAACTTCATTAATTCTTGGAGTCATGTATTTTTGCCTCAGCAATGAGAAAAAGTAACCAGGACAGATATAATTATTAGACGGAAATTATAGGGCAACCATCCTAAATATGTTCCAAAGGACAATTAGAAAATGCATAATGCATGAAACACAGTCTTGGTAAAGAACTCAAAAGTCCCAACAAAGAAATATAAAGATACACATTTCATTCTACAGTTACAGAGGCATATGTCCACAGAGCACTCCTAGAAAACTAGAGGCTCACCCCTTTCTGGGATTTATCCTAGTAAACTAAAACTGTTGGGGTACAGTATCCCAGGCCAAACAGCAATCTTTCTGAGACAAAAAAAAAATAGACAGAAAAAAGCCAAGGATTCTTATGTTGAAATGGACTGCTTTATAACCTGAAATTTTAAAATGATTTTTTAAATTTTTTTTTTAATTTGTGTGTGTGTG
>NW_004524748.1:2707012-2710468 GCF_000260255.1 Octodon degus
TGAAATTTCTCATAGGACATGAATGTGGTGAAAACACAATGTAACGTAAAAGTTATAGAGAACCGGTAACTTTTCTGTCAGAAGATAAGAAGCGAAGGTCTAACTAGCCGGAAGCATGTGTGAAGCCAGAGGTGTCAATAATGACTCCAACTTGGGTTTAATATTGCTCATACATATTAACACTGTTCTTCTCACATTAGAAATAATCAAATAGTCACATAAAAGCAAACAGAAGTTTGGCAAACTATTTAAGAAATAAAGACGCTTGCCCTGACCCAACATAATCTCTATGGAGGCAGCAGGGCTGACAGTCCCCATTGCCAGCATCACCCATCTCCTGACACGTACAATGAGGAACACACTACATCCTTCTGACAATGGAAAATTGGAGTATGAACCTCATCAGGAGAGAGCTGCAAGAACGAAGAAATTCAGGAACCTTCTATAATACTATCATCCTGAATACTTCAAAAATATCAGTGTCATGAAGCAGAAATAAACTGGCAAAAAATACAAAAGTAGCAACATCCCAGCACACATGTGAGAAGACTGGGACCAAGGCTCACGGGCAGCTGATGGCCGGGGCCTCCTCTGGAGGGGTCACAGAATCTCATTGGTGGGAAAAACCACACCCCAGCCTCACAGCGCACTCTGCCCCACAACCGCATCAGCAGCTGCACTCCCTGCTAGGACATTTGAGTCGGTAGGAAGACACGGACTGGGAACTCGCCCTGCGCACTCACTGAGGGGGCAAGAAAGTGCCTCGCCCCTGCAGGCTGGTCTTGGACGCCCACCGCAAGGGCTTGTGACTCAAGGCTGATCAGTCAAGAGATCAGGCTGGGTTTGCAGATAAAATCGTAGTATTGTACCAAAGTTCCTTTCCTAATTTTGATATGAATGGACTGAGTTTTTAAAATATCAGCTAAAAAGAAATGTGAATACAAGGAACTTTTAGAATTTTTAACTTTCCCACACTTATGGCTGACAAAATGCTGATTTAAGCAGAAAAATTTTATAATTCTAACGAAATTCAAACAAAAATGTAAGGGCTCAGATTAATTACAGAAAGTAACTGGTACAGTAGACCCAAACTGAAGACAAAATGTATCTGTAACATGTTCTCTAAAGCTCCCTTTCTCTGAACACTCCATTAAGTTCCTGATAGAATTTTCTTTCTCAAACATTTGATTTTAAACAGTATATATAAAATGCATAGATAGCACTTCTTAAAAGGACACAGCACAAAAAACTGCTTGGCACTAAATTTATGGAACAAGCTACTGTTGATTTTATTTTAATAAAAATCATGACATTTTCTAATTTAAATTTTTATTTTTAAAGGGCTCACGTCATATTCTAAGACATTTTTTAAAAAGAGTAAAACATAAATGAGATGTTTGCAACTGAAACACTTTGACCTCCACACAAACGGACTTGCTGAATCCATTTCCGTTCTTTTCCGTTCATACGGAATAGCATTTTACATAACTAATTAAGTAGGAATATCATAAAACCTTGAAATGAACATGTATCATAGTAGATGAATAAGAAAAAGAAAAGCTTATGATGATAGATATACCTGTAACTTAGTACTTTCCAAAAAATGGGATTTGCTGTGTGATCTCTAAGCATACCTCTATCTCAAATCTGACTGGAAAAGCAAACTAATAGAGCAGATATGGTTTTAGGCAGAATACGCCGATATCATAATTGCGCAGCCAAAAGGATTGTTTTGAATGACAGGTTGAGTTAAGATGAAAGAATGTGAACACTTCGTTATTTAGACTTCAAAGTCAATATCGTCAGGCTGAAGAATAACAGCCTTCCACATTACTAATGTTTATTTGAAATTAATCTATAAGGATAATATAAGCACTTCGTAAATAAGTTCAATAGCATATTACATTTAGCAAGAAGCAATAAAACTACATTGATATTGTATGAACTGAGTATTCTCTCCTTGTATTTCTAGAAAGAGAAAGATTAGGCTATAACTTAATTCAGAATTGAACTTAAGTATGCAATCATATATATACATATACGTATGTGTATATATGTATATATATTAGTATCAATGATTTTAAATGCATCACTTTTACCTTATATAGAAAAACAATCTTGGTTAAAATTTTGACTTCCAATTTAAATGCTCCTAAGGAATATTTTTATATGCCTCAAAACAGAAAGCTATGGTATAGTTCAAAGACATTCTTCTAAGAGTTGAAAAATGGGGCTGGGATTTCTGGTAACCTGTTCCTATGCAAGGGATGATCAAATTTACTGCACAACGGGGTATACAGGGCTGGAGGAATGGGTGACTGCCGGTGCCACCCTGGAACCCTGATCCTCAGGTGAGGGTCAGCAACGGGCCACTCTTCCTTGGCTACTCGGGTCCAGCACGAGCAGTGAGGTCTAAACTAAGAAACTCACTCAATTTCGAATTCATCACAGGCAAAAAAAAAAAAAAGGAAAGAAAGAAAGAAACCAAAAAAAGTGAGGAAACAGTCCACAAGAAAGAGTGAATGCATTCCAAAGACTATACTGGACAAATTAATATGATCATTTAAAACAAATATGGCAGTATTTTATGCTTTGGAAATATTTTTGTGAGATTTGTATATCTACCTTATAAATAACATTAGGCTACTTCATTTTAGCTTTTTTTATATATTTTCCTTTTCTTTTCTTTTCATGGCAACAGCCCTGTCTTCCAAATCCAGAAATGACATAATGTACAATCACCAACACTCATTTTAAGATGGCTATTTTGCCAGGTACTTTCCTTATAAATACAGTCTACAAAAAGTTTCTCATAGGAAACTAATTTCTCATTTTGAGTTCATGGATTGCAAAGAATCCTTTCCTTTACTTCTTCAGTCATGTGCTCATCTACTCTCTAATGAATTCATATACTCCGGTAGAGAATATACATATTTATACTTGAGAATGCAAGCCAGATGTATTTTTACAGCTGAAAAGCATGTATTGGTAAAACTAATGCTTAAATGTGTACATGACACATGAGCTAATCCAGCCTCCTTTATCTCTTAGGCTTTGAATCTGTATTGCTTTTCTGCAGAACCTCAAGTAATTCTTTAATGATGACAGAGAAACTTTTACTATAATGCTTTGGAAGGTAAAACAAGATTTAATATAAACCAAAATTCACTTCCCACATTCATTGTCTGCTTCATTTCCTTAGGGCACCTTAAGGTACCATCAAGATGTCACAAGAAAAGGACCACTGAAGGCTAGCCAAATAGCCCAGCAGACTAAAGCACCTGCAAGCTGGTTCAAACTCCAGGCCTGCTGTGCCAGCCCAACTCCCCGGGGGGTACACTGACACAACGACTGAGATTAGACATGATGGAGCACTCCTGTAATCCCAGCATTTGGGAGGCTGTAAACAGGAGAATCACTTCAAGTCTGACCTAGTAGTGAGACCCTGAACATCCT
>NW_004524748.1:2710843-2728113 GCF_000260255.1 Octodon degus
GCTGAATGAGACTGGGCCTGGTGGCACGAGCCTGTAATCCCAGCACTTGGGAGGCCAAAAACAGGAGAATTACTACGAGTCTGCTTTGTGTAGTGAAACCCTGCACACCCTGTACTAAATACATAAAAAAGGAAAACTAAGGAAATCTGCTTTTGTCATAGGAAAAATTATTTTTAAGTAAATTAATATTTTTAGTGTAGCTTTCAAATGTGGCTCCAATTTTAGCTTCCAGTTAGACAAAAGCACCTCATTACTAGTTCTTCAAAATTTTATTAAGCTCTTGTAATATTTCATTGTATCAGAATTAGGCACTGAATATAAAATGTCTCACTGAAACCGAAGTATAGACTTCTCATTGAATAACTTGCATAATCGCTTTCCTTGTTTACAATGCCACCAAAATTCAATAAAGGCCAAACAAATTAGAGTACAGTAATTATAATAGCATTTTAACTGTATTTTACTATTTTCACTGCAGTTGAAACATAAACCCTTATAGTCTCTTTTATAAAATTTGCTTCCATGGAATGATTTATGGCATGCAGCATACTACTAGGAGCAAAAGGAAATACCAGTGACATCATCTGGCCAGGAGATAAGTTCACCTATTAAAGAACAATGACAGCAGTGTTTCATATTTTCACTAACCTGACTTGTCAAATGAGTACTGCAGAATATTTTTTGTGCAAACACACTATAGCTAAAGCTATTTGAATCACTCTTGCCTCTTTGAATATGAATGCATAATTTAAATGCTTAATAAACCCAATGACTTATGGCACATTATACATTCTGTTATACTTTGACAAATAAAAAGGAAATGTGAAATCAAAAAGTATTCAAGCTGGAAAAGACGTAACTCCTTTTTTTTTTTAAGTGTGCATTCTTTACCAACAGAAAGAGTTAAACCAGTTTTACATTCAGCAAAAATCAATCTACAGATTCAGCAAGGAAAGGTACATTGATAAAATACTATCTTATCTATTTCCCTTAATAAGATACATCATCTACTACGTATATTGATAACTCCTACAAGTAGCACAGTGTTTCATTACATAGTACAAGAATTAAAAATAATAAATGAAATTTAGCTACTAAAGTCTTTTTTTCAGGCAGCATACAATAACTCAAAGATAGAATAACTCAAGTGTTCTTACAGTATAGTAAAAGCCACATGAAGAACTAAAGCAAAACGAACAACAGACATGTAGCACTTTGGTCTCAGCTTGGATCGTAGCTTGGTTCTTCCATGTTAGCTCTGTAACTTTTCAACAAACTTTCTATCCTTATTTTTCTCATCTATCACCAGAAGAGGAGCATTGTTCTCTCACAGAGCCAAAGTAAAGATTAAGCATGATAATTTATATGCAAATAGCAGGTGTCCAGGGCCTTCTCAGTGTTAACTATTTTAATTATGAATATCTTACCATTACAACACGTAACTCTCTAAAATGCTTTAGGTTTCTTCGTCCCTGGAAATACCTTCACTTTGCAAATATGTTGAACTAAACTGAATATAATATAATGTGTAACTATAAGCTACATCTGGCAAAAAGTGTATCTGGTCGGCTTAGCGTCCTAGTCACCACCAGATGTCGGATTACACAGAACAAAATGCTTTCTTTTTCTACTGTGGCTGCCCACTAAACTGAGTAATGTTAATGAGCAGAAAGCTTAGCATTGGGCAATGTGAAAAACATGTTTTGAATTTAATACAAAGAGCTTCTCAAAAAAAGAAACTGGTGAAATTCTTGCTGAGTCTCAAGTTAAAAAATCTACATCTCAGAGTATTTATATATATGAAATATATACTTTATATTTTGCATTTTTGTCTCAGGACTACAAAGGATCCAAATCAAAGGAAATATGTAACAATACCTTAGTATTCCATTTGGTTTATTGAGCAGTTTGCAAGCCATGACAGTACCTCAATAACTCTTCATATATATTTTTATTGTCATTATAAATTCCAAATTCAATAATCACTTTGTGGCTTACTCTGAATACATACCTGTACTATTCAGCCCATAACAAATACAGCTCCAATTTGGTGCTAAGAGTTTACGTAGAATTCTTCTTACAGAAACATGTCCTTAACAAGAAATGTACAGAGTTTCAATCATGTTAATTACAATTAAGTTGATATCTTAACACCAATTGAAAAGTTATGTCTAAGCTTAGGAAATCTCAAGTTTCTCTTCTTACTGCAATCATTTATTCATGTAAAATCATAATATATTATAATCTGCAATTGTTTTCTTTTTTTTAAAAAAAATTTCCTCAATGAACAAGCATTCCTGGATCCAGAAGCTCTCAATACCTAAGGCTCACACATGTGTCACCTCAGCCAACACCATCTCTTTTCAGAGAGGGAAGCAAACGTTATTAAACACCTTTAGAAAAAGTCTAGGAAAAGGTTTAGTAAAGACTTCTGGTCAGGAGCTCAGCAGAGGCATGCTCATCACGCTGGGGGGCATCTCAGCCTCCTGTCCTCATTTTATCCTTCACGTGATATTCTCACGTATCTCAGACATTGTAATACAAGGACATTCACAGTACAGCGGAACTATGAAAGACAATGAAGCTTTCTATTTGAGTCATTAAGTATTACGCTGATACTTTTTGCTTTCATAATTGAAAACCTGAGTGCATTTTCTTTTTGACTCTTTATTAGCAGACACCTTTAGCAAAGGACAAAAGTGAATGTGGCATTCATTTAGAGTACCTTCTGTATTAAGATTTCTGCAATCCGGAGTGGTCATAAAACACGGTGCATGGAGAGACTGCTCTACCCACTGGCAGCAACATTTAGAGGCATCTTTTGGAATAATAAACATTGAAACCAGGATAACAAAGTGTCAAATGGCAAGATGGTATTTTTTTTCAGGTAAACTGCTTTAAATTCAACTGAATTTGACAGATTTACTTTTGTATCTTTGCAGACCAAAAGGAAAGCCATAATAGTGAAACAGCAAGATGTTATTCCTCCATGTCCTGGAACAACTGCTAAGCCATGTTCTCTCCATGGACAAGGTGTTTTAGAGATTCTGTATCTCTTTTCCAGAGCAGGTATCACTACGGCCTGGGAACAGCCCCCATACACCCACCAGACTATTGATTTCATTGTTACATATTACATACATATATTCTTTACTCAAGAATTATTTTTTTTTCCTTCAGAGAAGTTGCTTCCATTTGTAATTATCCATTCATTAAGGCAATTATATGAGTAATGTGTTCCTTTTCATTGATGTAGAAAAGGGCCAGGGAGATAACTCAGCGGACTAAAGGCCTGCCTAGGCAAGTGTAGGTGACCAAGACTCAATCCTTGGTACCACATGCCCTGCTGGCCCCAACCCCAGGCACGCTAAGCAGGCTACAGAATCCAGGAGTGGTGGCGCACAACTGTAATCCCAGCACTGGGGAGACTGAAACCAAGAGGATCACTATGAACCCAAGCTACACAGTGAGACCCTACACCAAATACATAATAAATAAATCATTGATAGAAGCACTATATCAGAAGCTTGCTCTTTATTGTAAGCTCTGTCTTAGTACAGAGGCTGGCACAGAGCAGGTGTTAAGGACTGAATCAAGGGTCTATAATGTGTATTTGTTGCAGCCCTAATCCCCAGTGTAACTATATTGAAGATGAATACTCCACAGAAGTGATTTAAGTAAGGTGAGGTCATAAAGTTTATGGGGAAAACTTTCCTTTCTGTACTAATATTCTTCTCAATACTCTGGTCACCAAATGCATTAGAGCTTTTCTCACACCAAGCAGTTCTCCAAATCTCCCACCTAATAAAGTGTCCAACTCAATTCTGATCTTGTCCATCCAGGCTTAGCTCAGACCACACAGGATAAAGGCTCAATCCCACAATACCCCTGCCTGCCAGCCAGCAGCTTTAGACAGTAAGCCTAATCTCCTGTGCTTCTGATCAATCAGCTGAAAGGGAGAGTTTCCCATTAGGTCTCCTGGGGCTTAATAATTTGTTGAAATGGCTCATAAAACTAACAAAAAAAAATGTTTAACTGCTAAAAAACCAATTAATTATGAATGTACACAGCTCATAAGAGGCCAGATGGACAAGATAAGGGTTGGGTTGAGAAAGGGGGTACAGAGGTTCAAGGCCTCTATAAGCCAACCACACTCCCAGACCCTCCATCTGGCCACCAAACTGGAAGTACATCACATTTGGATTTCCCCAGAGATTGTAATAAACATGATTGATCAAATCATTGGCCACTAGTGATTAAGGTGATCTCCTGGTCTTCCTTGGAGTTTGGCAGGTGAGACTGAGTTCTTCTACCCTCTAATTATATGGTTGGTTCCCTTTCCAACCAGTTTGGATGTGCGGCCATCCAGAGCAAACCAAAAGTTGAGTTCGACATTTGTAACCTGAGAGACACCAAAGGTTAAGGACAATTCACTAATTAGTGCAGAGATTCTGATGGTTCAGGTGCTGTGTATGAGGAAATTGGGACCAGGACTGTGTATTTCTTATTATCTCATATGGTTGAAGACCTTGTAGGGTTAGTGTCTCTCAGAAGGGACACCAGAGAGCTCTCATGAACCAGCAGCCCTGAAGAAAGACTGTGAGCACAGAGGAGCAAGAGAGACATACACAAGCCAGGAAGAGTGCAATGAGGGACTTCTAATCTGTGTGACTGTGACGAAATGTATTTCTGCCATGGAAGACTCGAAGATAGATATATTTTGTTATAGATTAACGCTACATGTAATAAAAGATTCATTTGACAACTGAAAAAATACAGAAAAGACCCCTGCTTCCCCTGAATTCATTTTTTTAAGAAATGAATTCAACCAGCTTTTATTCATACCACTGAAGGAATAAGGTGATTTGTCTAACAAGTGAAGTTAGCAAAAGGGGAAAGATGGAGCCTCTGCTTCCTTCACCTCTCCAATCTTAAGGCACCATTTTCTCTTTGTCTTGATGTCCCCACATACCTCCTATGCTCATAGAGAGGTTTGGGGAGGAGACTGGATCAAGGGGTGTGCTATTCATCTGGGGATTGTCCCCTAATGAGTTTGTAGCTGAAGAGAATGCTGGAGAGGAAGCCTGGTGGGAGGTCACTGGGCGGGGAGAGCCAGTCAGATTCCCTCTTCCCTTGATTTCTCTTTGCCTCTCACTGCCAGGTCTGTCTGCCACATTCCCCTGTTTGGAGCCAGCCAGTCATGCAGTAGAAGCTCTACAAACTAACCAAGATAAACTTCTCCTCCTCTGAGTTGTGGGTGGTAGGCATTGTGTCTCAGCGAAGAGAAAGCAACTAAGACAGGCACCAGACAGACACAGGAAACAAGAATTTCAGTGTGTGGATTTTCAGTAGTGTCACCCTATCTAGGGGTCCATGTAAGTATCTTGTGTGGTTGGCACTGCCTAGTCTCAGGAGTCCTCAGGGCTCACTGTAGCCATGTGTGCAGGTACATTGTGCAGTCACAGCCTGACCATCCTAACCTCATCAATGACAAATCCTCATTACCTCTCAACTCCACTATAACTCACACATGGGAAATGGGCTACATTGTTGGATCCAAGTAGATGGTATTACTACTATTTCAAAGTAGAACGGAACATCAGATATTCAGATCTTCAATGAAAGTTGATTAAATATTTCAAAACATAGTGTTTAATGACTAATTTTTGTCACGCAAGCAAAATGTTTACAAAATGACATATAAGCAACCATCACCTCAGAAGGGGAGGAAAGAAAGAAGGAGAAAGGGAAGGGAAGGGGAAGGAAAGGAAAAAGAACAGGAAAAGGAATAGTAAGAAGCCCAGTATGTTGACTCTTCCCATAAGCTAGTGGTCTGTTAGATCATATTGAAGGGTGACACATTTGCATTCATTCACACTTAAGTATTCATAGAGTAGAACTGAATTTGCATTGCATGACAGAAATACACTCCAAAGAGTTTTGAAGTTTAGCATGAAAAATATTAGCCTGATATTTTTACATTTACAGGTAAAAACACATAAAATATGTACCTTCCTTTAACTCATTTTCAACAAGATTATCACAGATCATGTGCTTCTAAGTAGGTAATAACAAACAGCAAAATTAATCCATAATATTTGCTCAATAAAGCATGATTACAGTGTAAGAAAAATCCTTGAGGGGGAAGTATCTTTTGTTTCTATACTACAGCTATTTCTCAGTCACACTATTACATGTGCTTAACTATATGAAGCACAAAATTTTCCACTAAATATTCCAAATTTTTAACCAAAATGGGTAAAAATAAGTGATTTAAAGGTTTGTATCCCACTTCTTGACTAGACATTTTTAAAAATGAACATTCTCCAAATATATTGTATATACAGTGAGCTGAGACAGTAACTATAACTATTTTTACTGCAACAATCCTTTTACACATTTAATGTTCTATATATTCTAAATTAAACAGACTGATTCATGACTTAAGGCTTCTTTCCTGTTGCTGATAAAACCTCATTTAATAGAACATTAAATAGGACCTTAGTCTTAAACAAAAAAGCATAAACAAAAAGCCAACTAATACAATTCTTTCCACCACTTTTGAAACATTTTCTTTCAGTGAGAGCAAAACGCCTTCCTTACACATGAACTGTCTGTCACAAGTTCCTGATGGTCACAATCAGAAGTTTATCTTAGAAATCAGAAAGAATGGTTAACAAAAGCAAAAAAGGTAGCAGAAAAAAAAATCATTTAAGATATAATGAAGACCGAACATCCTCATGAGAATTGTAACAGACTGCTTAGTGTCTCGTGTGAACACGTGACACACCATTAAGCAAATGTAATTAAGGACAAGGGGACTGTGCCACCCCCCACACACACACTTTTGGGTAACTTTAGCTGCACATATGGAGCATTTTGTTTCACTTCTGGTTTACTTTCTTTTAATCAAAGACCCCCACTGTAATGCCTTCACACAGGGCTCTGTGTTGTGGTTGCCATGGAGACCATAATTCTGAATGTCCTAACTTGTGTGATTAAAATTTAACACAAAGTAACATTGATAGTCTCCCCCGTCTCCACTACCACCAATATCCAATTCTAATTAGCAGCACAATAAATGGTTTGGAAGGAATAAAGCACCGCGGCCACAACAGCCTCCACTGCCAGTGATTCAGAAGGCGTCTCGGGAACAATGTATAGGACGGTTCTCGGTGACAAAGCGCCTGCTTCACAGAAAAGAATTAATTCTAGTAGACTTTCTCTTCACCTCAGAAAAATAAAGAATTGCATTCTGCTTTTTATATACTGTATGAGATTCTTGTCGATTCTTAATTCTTTATACCACATGCCTGTTCAGCTGAAGTAAAAGCTTATTACAATGGTGTAATATGCTGAGGTAATAAATGAAGCTATACAACACTTTAATTCCTCACAACCACTTACAATAATTACAGTCATTTCTATAATAATTTACTGCCCTCTGCAACATGAGATTAACCCTTGCAGATATATTAGTAATGAAGGCCTGACATAACTAAGGGATTTAAAATGAAGTTTAAAAACTGAACTGCATTTTTCCCCTTTTTTTCCTTTTGTTGATGAGTACTCTCGTGGGAGCCAATAAACTCTCAGGACTACAGTAAGGAAATATATCCTGCCTTGCTGATTAGTTTCATTTGCTAAAAAAGTCACTGTGTGCTATGTCGGGGCTCCTGCGCTGGCTGCCTCTCGGCCTTGGTGCTCACTGCCTCAACTTCCAACACGAATTTATTGCATTCAGGGAAACCACGTTTTGCATTTGGAAACAATACCATTCTGATGGCTGTTTCTCCAGCTTATCACGCATCATTCATAAGAACAATCACGATGGCATTCCTCCCCACTCCTGAACAACCAAACTAAACCGTCTAGGTATACAGAGCAAGAGGGATGACTTCTAATATTAAACATTTATTGTCAGGATACCTGAATCATTAAGTTTGAAACTCTCTATTGTTAGGGTGGAAATTGGAGCATGTGGAGCTTATGTGAAATTGTCAACACATCGGTTATTGAATGAGTGTTAGTATCTTAGATGTTTATTGAGTATTTTTAATTATTTATTAAAGAACAATAATGTTTCTCTTGCTGTTTGTTAACATAGTTTCCTGCTTTTAATCACAAACCTAAATAATACAGGACTCACAGCATTTGTAAAACACCTCAAAATAGTGAAGCAGGAATTTAAATAATACTGTGTATTATTGATTGGTTATATAATACTTAACATATAATATTGTATTTTACACTCTGAATACTGTATTTAAGAGTACTTTATTAACAATACAAATTTTTAGAGTGAAGGCTAAACAACAGTATTATTCTCTAAGTTTATTATTAGTTTTAATTATCTAAGTTATTATTATTAGTCATATATATATATATATATATATATATATATATATATATATATTAGTACCAGAGATTGAACTCAGGACCTTGCAGGCACTTATGCCACTGAGCTTCTCCCTAGTCCCAAAAAATATTTTTAAAATCATCTGTATCCCTGAGAATTTCATATAGTTCATGAAAATGTTCACATTTTTAAACTGAAACTCTGCCTATTAACTAAAGTAAGAAAACTTTACCTCACACCATTTTGACCACGAGATAAATAATAATCTTAATGATCTCTGAATTCACGGACAATTTCCAATTCCATATACTTTCCACTTACAAGTACAGGATTGTTGTGTCCTATAAATGGTCCATTCAGGAGTTTTATTTCTAATTAGAATATGTGAATAAATTCGAGTAAACCTAGAGTAAGTTATTGTTTCCACTGCCTCTACAAAAAATGAAGGCGGAAATTGCACAGGCTGCGGGGATGGCAGAGATGAAGTGGCGAGAGTCACAGACACAACTGGAAAGAGAAAAGGCACAAGGGACAGAGAGGAGAGGGAAAGGATAAGAGGAAAGGAGAGGATTCCTTTATTTCCAATTATCTACATCAGATCTAATCTAGTTGCTTAAATAAATACTAGACTCTGAGAGTCTAGTATGTCTGTCTCTATGACACTTCCTTCTGGAGTAAACCAATGAAGCAAAATATGGAAAAGACAGAATCAGAGTGGCTCTCTATACTGGAGAGATAGTGGAATTGAAGACTAAAACTAACAAACAGAAGAGGGCAAAAGACTGAATAATTGGCAAAACTTGACAAGGACCAAAAGGCAAAAAGAAAACATTATTTTACTAAGTAATATTGATAGGATCACCATGAACTAAACTCACAACTCAAGTTAGTCTGAAGAGTTTAAAAACCTTTGCCATGTTTTAAGTGAGAACACATAAGAAGAAAAGATTTAAACGGAACATATCGTAACTCACCTCAGTGGACCAAAGTGTATGATGCAAGGTGGATTTTAGGGTCCCTTATTATCAATACCTTTATAGATTTTTTTTTTACACATCCCATGATATTTAATGAACCAACTACTAAACAGATTTTTCTATCAAAAGTCAAGGCTAGGGACTGGGGAGATGGCTCAGTGGAATAAGCATTTCCCTGGCAAACGTAAGGCCCTGAGTTCAATCCCCGGTTCAAAAAAAAAAAAAAAAAGTCAAGCTAAGTCATTGTATCACTTTTTCAGATGCATTTTTCATTTCACACAAAGCCTCACTATTTAAGACCCTGGCTGATGTTAAGACCTGGCTTTGAACTCACTATGTAGCCCAGGCTGGCCTCGAGCTTGCCACGATTCTCCTGCCTCAGCACCTAGAGTTCTGGGGTTACAGGTGTGCCCCTCCACGCCTGGCTGCTTTTCATTTTAGAGTGCCAGCAAACAGCTTGTTCTAACATTCTGCAGCTTCTTACTCTTAATTCTTTGGTATAAAGGGAAGAATAGCGAGAAACTCAGCCATGCAGTTTCTGTGAGACATGGTTCAGCCCCCTGGATCCTGAGGTAAAGCAAAATATATCAACATCAACATTGCTGTGTTATTTCAACACTTGCCTGCTGGGTGTGATAAAGATCTCAAAAATAATATGATGACTAGCTCGCACCAAGAATGTCCACGAAGCATTTCTTTACAAAGTCCAGGTTTACTTACCTGTCCAAAATACAGGACGGCATGGCTCTTCGGTGACCACTTTCTTATTCACCCATTGTTTTCTACAACTATATACCCAACAGAGTCTTGGGAGTGTACTACAGAGGAAAATCTTTTATTTAAACTTAAAAATTTTTCTTTGAGGTCATAATTCTTACTAATAAGAAAATCAACCTATTCCTGGAAAGCCTCAAAAGTCCAACTACCATTCTCCATTTGGGAGGAAGGGAGAGTAGTAACTGTAGTGGTTCCTTCCATTGTCCAGCAAGGGTTAGGGCATTTATTTGTAGGACTTAGAAAATTCAAGAAACAAAAGAGGATTGGCTGAATTGGTATCTTTGGAAGAAAGTGTTAACAGCGGTGGTACAAAATAGGGGGAAAGTGGGTGAGGAAACACATAACAGAACAACTAGAAACTGAGTGAGCAAAAGGATTGCAATCCACAGCTCTGGGGAAGCATGTGGGTTCTGAATTTCTCCAAAAGTTTCCGCACGATCCCAGCAGGTCATGTGGTTTTGTATTTTCCCTGACTTCTCTGCAATGGGCATTTGCCCACTTCCATCTTGGGTAGCTGCTTGATTATGAGTTTTTATTGCCAGCCCAAACATATAGGACACATCGGCATCGGTCCCATTTATCCTATTAATCCACTTCAACAGCACTGCTGCCTAGCACGAGTGTGAATTTCATTTAAAATTCAGAAAGGTACATAGTAACCAGTGCAAAAATTTTAACAACATGAAAAGAAGACTCTAGATGCATGAAAGTTCCTCATGTGGAAATGCTAATTTTATAGACTTGTAATAGTTATAAATGACATATAATTTGATACTTTCTGTGACAGTATGCCTCTAGAAACTAAATCAGCATTACTATTATTATTTTGTAATATTATTATATTAGAAAATTAATCATAAAATATACAACTTTCCATTGAAAGTCTTATTTCTGTCAGTTAGTAGTATCTTCCTAATAATAAATCTATTACCATTATTCTTCCTATGCTAGCATTGATTTATTCCCTTCCATATCAATGTTTTCCATATTTCTTTATTTTAAATTTTCATCTTGCCAGTCTATTGAACTTCAATTCAGTTCAAGCACTTGAAGGCACCCTATCATTTTACAATCTATTTCAAAAATGTTACGGTTGGTTTTTTTAGATGAAAACTTTAATTTGTTGTGGTATTTTGTTGAATGAAATGAATAAAGTATTAGAACCCTCATTTTTACCAAATTTATTATGTAAGATTAACAATATCATAGTGCGTTTTATATGCAGCTAAAAAGTACTCCAGTGGAGAAAGTACCTGAACTAACATACTGTAGAATAACACAGTTATGTAAGCTTTCCCAGGAATCACTTTTCAGAAAGTACACACAAAGTCAGGGCAATACAATATATTTTCTCTACTCCAAAAAATAATTCTTTGTAAAGGTGATATCGCAGGAAATCACAGAGCTTCAATATTTACTGCTATTGGCGTAA
This sequence comes from Octodon degus, assembly GCF_000260255.1. NCBI lineage: Eukaryota > Metazoa > Chordata > Mammalia > Rodentia > Octodontidae > Octodon > Octodon degus. The sequence goes on from NW_004524748.1 coordinate 2,722,389, forward strand.
AGACGCAAACATTCACTTACCGCTGATATTACACTGGATCTTGAAGAAAAAACAACCCATAATTTTCAATTACTTATCACAAAACTATCCTGAAATTGACAATATCATAGTTCTGATAATTCAGTGTATTTAATCATTAATGATGTTATATTGAAATATAAAATAATGTTTCGAAATTTTCATTTGTGGAACATCTAATATCATAAAGGATTTCTTCATTTAAATACTTTTGAATACAATTTGACAAAAACAATCTGCTTACAAAACATAGTGACTTCACTCAATTTTACACTGGTAAGTTTACATGACTAAACATGTATTCCCGCCAAGTTTTATGAAAAACTAGCCACTCACATTTTCGGCAACAGAGCTAAAAAAAATAATTGCTTGCTCCCATTATACTTGTAAGAAGCAATTTGGGAAGTTACACCCTAGGAATTAAATGTTGTAGATAAACATTTTAGCTAATAGCATTATTGTTCTCAGAACACTGCAGGCAGCAGTAGGCCAAATCAAGAAATCAAATTTCTTTATTTGTTTCTTAGAGCAATTAAATTCTCCCTATTATACCACATTAGGAATCAGAAAAAAATGCACACAGTGGATATGCTGGAGAGACGTGCAAGACAGGAAAAAATTATTTAAGTAAAACTTATATGATTGGAAGATGAAAAAGTTTGGTTTTCCAGCACCAAGAAAGTGCTTGAGGTACACAGAGCAAAGGTTTGTGGAAAAATGCCGTCAATGAATTCACTTCAGCTTTCATCAGTGCTGAGGACACTAGCATTTGGGGTCACTGACTAGAATGCTGCAGCTTTCAATCTGACCATCTGCAATAGGATGCTTTAGCTGGTCCCTTGATTTAATCTTTGATGTACTTGGAATAATCCTAAAATGTCACAAAAACAGCATAACAATACGCTGGTCTTAGTCTTTTGTTTTTATTCTGAAGGTTATGAGCAGAATATATTTATTGGGGGAGAAAGCTCCTGTCTGAGAGGGACAGGAGGGGGGGCGAGCAGGTGGTTCCCCTTGAAAGATCTTTTTTTTTTTTTTTTTTTTTTGTATTTTAGGGAAGGGTCTGCAAGGTGTTCAGGGTCTCACTAGTAGATCAGACTTGTAGTGATCTGCCTGTTTACAGCCTCCCAAGAGCTGGGATTACAGATGCATGCCACCACGCCCAGTCTCAATTGCCTTCTTAGCATGCCCTGGGGGCAGGGCTGGCACAGCAGGCCAGGGCATCGAACCCCTGGCCCTTGCACCTGCTTGCAGGCATTTTAATCCGCCAAGCTATTTGGCTAGCCCTTGGTATTAGTCTTTCCTTAAGTTTCACTCTAAAACTTAATTTCTTTTCCTAATACAATGTCATTCAAGAAAATGATATTCCCTCCACGACAATTATCATCATTCTTTACTAAGTAGAGAATGTTTGTGCCATGAACATTTTCTGAAAATGTCTACACTCTGTTCTGTGGTGGGAAAACACTTTAAATATGCTACCAGTTCCTGAGGCCTCTCACTGAGAATTATTACTTTGTCTTCCAGTTACTATAAAGGGCACCTGGCACATTATCACAGCAAGCTGAGCACAGATCAGCGCAGATGGGGAAACCACTGGTTTTCTCCAAGTCAAGAAATCATTTTCAGGTATGAACGCAGGACCTTGCACTTGCCAGGCCACAATGTAGATCAAAGTAGGTCGTATTAACATCAAATGCTAACAAAATATGTACTTAATCATCTCCAAACATTGAGGGCTGAATATATAGCTCCGCGGTCTAAGCAGGTCTAAGCATCTGTCTGGCAAGCACAAGGAGTCGAGTACAATCCCCAGTATTGCATGCCATGCTGGCCTCTTGGCCATGAAACCAGGCATGGTGGCACCACCTATAATCACAGCACTGGGAAGACCGATATAAGCAGATCACTATGAATATGAACTGCATAACAAGACCCTGTATCAAATAGATAATTTTTTTAATTTCCAAAAATTGAAATTTATGTTCAATCTTCACCAAGCTTTAAGATTCTTAAATTCTTTGGTATTTAAACACATTACATATTGGGGCCAGCAACATAGCTCAGCAGACTAAAGTGCCTGCTTAGGCAAGCTTAGGTAAATGTTTGATCCCCAGCACCATATGCACAGCCTACCCTGCCACCAGTGCGGGCTGAGCTGGCCAGAGTCCAGGAATGGTGGAACAGGCCTTTAGTCCCAGTGCTGGGGAGGCTTAAAACAGGAGGATCACCACGAGTCTAAACTGCATAGTGAGACCAGTAACAACCAAATATATTAATAATAATAATAATACAACATTACATATTAAATTAAACAGCAGCTACTCTGTATTCAGCAAGCATAGCCAAAACTTAAAATGTTTAAAGAGTCTCCTCTTTTTGTATGCAAATTTGAAAGTGTTTTTAGAAGCACTAATTCATTGTGAAAAAGAAAACCTTGATTTTATAGGAAGTTTGTATTTTGTAATTAAAGAGAACCACTTCTTAAATTATTGACATTTAGAATTCTAAAAAATATTCAAACTATAATTCTTAATAAAAACCTGTAAGAATAAGCATATAGGTATGCGTATATATTTCCTTCATGTATTTAGTTTATCTAAATTACATATAGGACTTCTTTAATTTTTAATTTAGTACAGGTCTACAGGGTCTCTACACAGATTGGAGTCATAGTGATCCTCCTGTTTTTCAAACTCTCAAGCGCTGGGATTACAGGTACATGCCACCATGCCCAGTCTCAGTCTCCATCTCAGTGTGCCCGGGCAGTGTGGCCGGGACCGCAGGCTGGGGATCAAATCCTGGCTCCTGTGTCTGCCTAAGCAGTTGCTTTAATCTACTGAGCTATCTGGCCCGCCCTACATATAGGACTTTTTAATGGAAATTTTGAAGAACATTAGAGAAATTAATAATTTTATAATAGGTATTCAGGAATACTCAGCAGATTCTTTTCAAGCATGAAGACTTTTCAAATTTATGTGTTTTACAGTTTAAAATTATGCACATCCTTGACTTCTGTCAGAATACACTAAGTACACAAGCCAACTTTTTCTTCAGAGTGACCCAACATCTTCACAGAATTGCAGCATGATATTTTTTTAGAGCAACAAGGTCCTTTATGGATAATTCAATGTGTGCTTGCTAATTGGACAGATGAGAATACTGCAATCCAGAGAGATTATGTGATGCACCCAGTCCCTGAACAAGGGAATGGTGAGAGCGCCCAGCCCACGGTGAAACCAGGCTGCTCTAAGGTTGTTTCTCACAGAAATTAAATTTGCAATCTGTGTACCTCACAGTTTTGTGGATCCACAGAAGTTTGCTCTGACATATAATAAAATCTATTCTGTTAAATAATTTCTATTTTATGATTTGGGATTTCTTTGGTTGTTATTATTCCTAATATCAAACATCAAGGTTCATGTTTAGTTTTTGATATTTACATCATTTAAAAAAATTGGTAACTTAAAATTATGCAGTTTTGCCTGACCAAATTTTTTAGGATATATTGCAGCATAATTTCTCAGTGAAGGTCCTTTCCACGCAGCAAACCTTTGACCTGAGCTCTAGGCTGAGTAAGTCAGCTCAATAAGGCAGTAGCATGAAGAACAGTCAAGGGACCCTGGCTTTGCTTAAGCACGTCGGTGTTGTTTACTCCAGAAATTTAGATTATGCCCCAAAAGAGAAGCATAAAATGTCACAGACAGAAAAAATTAAAGAAGCATTTTTCACTTGGATAATGTAATTTTTCTACCAAAATTCAGCAACTAATTAGACATTGCACAGTCGGGCTATTAGAGTGGTAACATTTAAGCATTTTCTGTTTATGACGGCATACATGCATGTGTAAATTTCCATTCCTCTGGAGAAAGTACCCAGGGATGAGATTGCCTGAGAACTTTCAAAATTTGATATTTGAACAAGATAATTTTTCTCCACACCATCAACTTTTATGATAAAAATGATACCTTAAGTGGAAATAAACCAGAAGCAGAAACTTTGAAATAATAAAGAATCGATATACTGTGTAGACTTACCTTAAGAACAGGCAATCTCATCCCTGGGTACTTTCCCCAGAGGATTGAAAACTTACACATGCGTATATGCAGTCAGAAACACAGAATGTTTAAATATTACAACTTAGGTAGCACACACGAGCACGCGCGCACACACACACACACACATTAAAACAACTCAAATGTTCTTCAGTAGTTGAATGCATAAGTGAATTAGGACACCTCAGTACTGCAACATACTACTCAGCGATAAAAATGAAAGCATCACTGAGACATTCAAGGATTCACCAGGAGCGAATCTCAAAAGCATTATGATGAGTGGATGCAATCAGCTTCAAGGGGTGATTTTCTTCTATGACATTCCAAAAAATCTAAAAACAGAAGTCAAGAATAACTCCATGATCCCTGAGACACATGCACATACAGATCACGATTACAAACAAGTATCTGGAAGAAATTTTTAGATGATGAAACTTGTTTTGAATCCTAATTATGGTGATAATTAATTTTGTGCAGGTTATATATTTCCAAAGAAAATAAAATATAAAAGTAAGAATTATAAACAGATGTAGACAGATGATGATGGTGGTTCTATGGAAATACGTAATGTTTAAATTCACAAACCATAACACATGTTTTAAAATTCATGAGCTCAATAAAAATAATTAACAATCATTTCAGGCAAACAATCAATAGGTAATAATGCACTGTTTCTAGCTATGACACGAACAGTAATGTACAGCTATTCCAACTCAGAATATTTTTCACTCCACTCAGAAGGGCACTCCTGAGCGGACTGCAGTATTCCCTGAGCCCCCACAATACTTTTCAGGACAGTAGCTTCCAGGAAGCCACAATGTGATGTGCAAGACCAACATGTGATCCAGCAAAAAACCAGAACACAAGTTGTTGGGCTACCAGTAGCTCAGGACTTACGTCTAAGAATAGAAATTCATTGAAAATTAACAGCATGGAGAGTACTGAGTATGCACCATTTTTAAAAGATAAACATCTAATAATAGCCACTTTGAAATAAATTTTAACAGAAAAAAGTTGAATGAAAAAGCTGTGGAAAATACCTACACCACGATACTCAATAACTGGTTATGCTTTCATCAACCTTATTAAAAACTGTATTGGAATGGGTTTTATTTTTGTTTTGGTGCATAAAAAACATTTTTGTTAATCTGTGTCTCTTGTGTTCCCTCCTTGCCTAATGTGGCCCTTTCTACCCTATAAAGAGGGCAAGAAAATCTGTACTTTTTTTTTTTTTTTTTTTTGCGGGGGTGGGCATTGAACTCAGGATCTTGTGCTTGCCAGGCAAGTGCTTATTCTACTGAGCTATCTCCCCAACCTTTAAGACAATCTGTTCTGTACTCAGCTGACTGGCAGCTTTCATTGGAATGTCTGACTTATCTTCATTCAGATTTGCAAAGATTATTACTTGCGCATGCAAATCCTGAAGGCACTGACTACATGGCTAACAGACTGTGACAGCCACTAGAGTTCCCAGAATTCGCAAGCAGCACTGACTCTGAAGAACTGCCATGTCTTGCTGTGCTTGTGCCCAGTTTTTGCATTCTGCACTTCACCAGTGTCAATTTGAAATTGACTAGAAAATGTAATCTCATAGCAAATGTAAACTTTACTAAAACTTTGAGAGTCAAAGGAATGAAACAGCAACACAAATG
>NW_004524748.1:2728762-2735573 GCF_000260255.1 Octodon degus
GCTACCATATAAATTTTGAAATTAAAAGAATGCTTTATAGCAATAATATTTCAAGTATGTGAACTAAAAAGAACTAGTAACAAAATTATGTCTTCTGTAGTAATACATATTACGGACAAAAGTAAAGCAGAAGATGGGGTGAAGAGTAGGCTTTTTTGATTGTAAATAAACCATGATTTTCATGTGCCAGGAAGGCCACTCAATGAAGAGGGGCTTGAAATCTAGGAAACAAATCATGTGAATAACTGAAGACAGTGATCGGGAGAGGGATTTCTCAGAGTGGCCTAGCGGGTTCCTCCAGCTGCAGTGAGGCCAGGGCAGCTGGAGTGAAGCTGAATAGTCCTTGGCCAGACAGTGAGAACTAGGTCACAGAAAGCGCTGGGTGTGAGCTCACCAGCCAGGCGGAGGACTGTAAGGTGGTACCTATTAAGGTGGTAGCCTAGGAGGTGCCTGAAAGCGGTCACAGAGAACATGCCCCAGAGCACACAATGTGGAAGAAAGGTAACGTGAAGACCACCCTGGATGTACGCAGTGAATTGGAAGAGCAGAGACAGTAACCAAAATTTTTCAAAGAATGGTTTCACGAGTAGGCTTTATTGTGAAACCTATAGTCTGATGCTTTGGAGTAAAGTACATTTAAAGTAGTTATTTAACATGGAGAATATACCTTCCCTCCAGCATATCTTTTCTGTTGAAAATGAAAAGCAGTACTTTATTTTACATCTACGAAGTGCTTACGATATGCGTAGCTCTATTCTAAATGCTCCGTGTTGGAAAATTTTATTAACCTCATGTAGGTAGAATTAATGCACTGAGGGAGTGACATATATAAGATCATACATCAAATCTGTGTTCAGTTTATAAGCCGTTTTCTCTGTTTTCTTGGTTGCTCTTGCCTCTAATTATTAAGTGGAATCTAACAGTTCTTAACGCTCGTGGTAAAGGAAGCGCTGCGGTACAGAGGGGTGTGGCATCATGTCTAGACGTGAGGAATACATGCCATATGTTTATTCTCATGGCACTTACACAAATTTCTGTGCTAATCAAAGCACAACTATAAAATTAAAAATAGTGAGTTGGCTGTATATAAAGTATATACTAGGAAATGTGATTTTAAAAAAATACAATTTAGCAGCCTGATGTGTACTGGCCCCGCCCCGCAGGCCCGCTGAAACAGCAATTGAGACTGGGAGTGGTGGTGCACACCTGTAATCCCAGCCCTTGGGAGGCTGTAAACAGGAGGATCACTATGAGTCTGATCTAGTAGTGAGACCCTGAACATCCTGTAGACCCTTCCCTAAAATACAGAAAAAAATACAACCTAGAAAATGTCATATATAAGAACTTATGGAATAAATACTTCGGCCAAATGAGGAGTACGGTTTCTCATACTGTAATAGGTAGCCAAATTAGATAAAAATATTAATAGGCAGTCAGACAGGACCAGGCCCTTAAAGGAGACAGCACAAAAGACAAGCTACTCCGCAACTGTGGGAGGGACGGATGCTCCTGCTGTGAGTCAGTCCTAAAAGACCTAAAGGCCAAACAAACGCTAAAAGAGTAGCACCTGGGATTGATATTCTAAATAGGTATCAATCACCTAGAAAGACCCAAGTGAGTCACTAGCACAACCCCCAAAAGGAATAGACCCTGTCCCATATTCATGCCCGCTTGCTACATGACTCACTTTCCCATTTGATAATGGATTTAATCAGTTTTACCTGAGCCATTAATGGTGCTTGTAATCCCATTAGTTGACCATAGTTTTGTCCCACCCTGCATCCACCTAAGCGAGTTCCCATTCTCTCTACCTTAGCCCCACATGGTTTTACACTATAAATTCCCTGGAAGAGACAGCTTCCTGGGGAAGTACCTACTCGGGCCCCCCTCCTGTCCCTTTCTTGGGCAGGAGCTTTCTTTCTCTCAATAAATATATTCTGCTCATAACCTCCGTTTGTTCCTAAAATTCATTCTTTGGTTTTAGAGAACACGAACTCCTGCAGAGTCAGGTTGGGAGATTGTTTTTCCCTGTCATGTGGAGATTCCCTATATGGTTTGGAGGTCACCCACCCACGATCAGCTTTTTTCCCTGTATCAATATTATATGAACGGTCATAATACTTGCTTCAATGTTATTACAAAAGGTCTTTTATATCATCTTTCAATAACATTTGCTATGTAATGCATTGTTATTTGTGGCTATATACTTTTTCACCGGGGAGTTAAGCTATTTTTACCACAGCAGGAAGTGCTAGGATTCCTTCAGTGACGTTCTTCTGCCTGTGCAGGAAATCTCTACACATTGATAGACTTATCATAAACTCTATTAAAATTTTTTGGAGTTGATAGATTAAGCATGATTTTAAGCACTGCTGAAGAAACGAGAAAGACTTTATAGATTTATGTTTCAGGAATTACTAAGTGGTCTGCTATCTATGTTGCTGTATATTATTGCTAACAAGTAATTTTAAATATATATATATATATATATATATATATATATATATATATATATATATATTCTGAGGACAAGCTTAATCGTTTGAGACAGAAGACACATCCACAATTGATAGCCTTCTTGATGACTTTCAATGTCTGCTTAGCCTCTCTCTACATCTGCATAGGTTATCAGTGTTTCTCTCATGAAACTGATATTGCCCTTATAATAGAAGGAAAAAGTCCTCTGCCAACTTTTTATCATTCAGTTGAGCGGTAGTAATCAAGCCGTCTTCATCTTGCCATCTTTTACATTGGGCTACATAAATGAAATTGTCTCAATGTGAGGACACGTTCAAATTTGACAATTATCAAATAAACACACTTAGGCAATAAGACAACGAGGACAGCAGTCCACTTAACTGGCTTTGAATCGGCTTAGGGACTGGTGGCGCGCAGTAGTGATGGGTCTGGGTGGGTCCTGGAGGCAAGGCCTTGGGCTGAGGCCTCTTCCCCTGGGCCTTTCTCCAGCACTCTTCCCGCTCTGTTCTCCAGCTGTGAGGACCTGAGCACTCACTATGCACTTCTCACAGGATCTGTCTGCCTTGGAGCCAAGTGAACCTGGACAGAATCTTCTCTGACATAGGCCCAGTTAGACCTTTCCTCTTTTACATTGTGGTTGTTGGGTATTGTGTCCATCCGTGGGAAAGAAGATGAACAGGGGAAATGGTCACAGAGAGAAATGGCCGTAAGCATACTCGATTTTGTGATTTTTCTTTTTTTTTTTTTTGTATTTAATGAAGGTCTAGCCTCACCATGTAGATTGTAGATCGCACTCACTATAAATGAGTGAGTTTACAGCTCCCCAAGTGCTGGGATTACAGGCGTGCATCACCATGCCCAGTCTCAATCACTGTTTCAGTGCACCCCAAAGGTGGGGCCAGCATGGCAGGCCTGAGGACTAAACCCCCGGCCCCTGCGTCTGCATAAGCAGATGCTTTAATCTGCTGAGCTATTTGGTTGGCCCTGATTTTGTGGGTTAGAATCTTTCATGGAACTGGTTTGCAGAGGGCAGTGGAAAGGCTTGGAGATGTGAACTAAAGGACCAGAACACTAAGTGTAGCTTGATGGATAACTGCTTTGAGCTCAGAGGACCACAGTGCTGAGTGGAAAGCAGAGGGAAAGGCCAGTTGCAGGAGGCCTCCATTCAGACTGTGGAAGGGGTTCTGCTGGCAGCTTTTCACCAGATTTATAGTGAGAATTTGGGGCAGCAGTCAGAGCACAAAATTTTGACTATCTTAAGTTGCAGCACAGAAGATATCATGATTGTAAAGTTGGGGCCAAACAAGATGTACTTTCCAATTTGGCATTGCTAAATCTTGGAAACAACCAGAATGCCAAACAGCTGAGAAATGGATAAAAAATGTGATATTTTCATACAATGGAGTATTACTCAGCTATAAAGAAAAACTTGAGGCTTTCCTAGTTAGATGGATACAACTAGAGGCTATACTCAATAAATGAAATAAATCAGACCCACATGTATGAACACTCAATTGTTTCTTTAGTGTAAGAACCTGAATCTGAAATGTACAAAACATGTAGTAAAAGGAAAAGAAACTGAACATAAGGAATAAACAATTGGATAAGGGAAAAGAGAAAAGATAGGGTAGAAAAAAGGAAGGGGAAAAATCATGTAAGTATATACCCAGGATAGCTAAGATGACTGCACTACTAATTTCTATCAGTTTTAGGGGGTTAGCAGTTAATGTTTAAAATTTTTACATAGCCCAGGGGACTAGGCAACTGTTTAGGCAAGCGCAGGTAGCAGGCTTCAATCCCCGGCTCCTCAGGCCATGCTGGCCCTAACCCTGGGTGCACTGAGCTGGCCACCGAGATGGGGCGTGGTGGTGCATGCCTGTAGTCTCAATGCCTAGATAAAGGCTAGAAACAGGAGGATCACTATGAATCTGAGCTGTGGAGTGAGACCCTGAACCAAATATATAATAAATAAAAATAAAATAAGTTAAAAATGTACTTTGACCAATCACATGCTAATGCCTATAATCTGAGCAACGACATTGAAGACAGAGATGTGCAATGTAACAACCACTATTGAATACCTGCCTTTTTACAGAAAATATCCTATATGGTTTCTAATGTCTTATCTATTCTTTTTTCATTCTCTTTAAAATAAATTATAAAGAGAGAGAGAGAGAGAGAGAGAGAGAGAGAGAGAGAGAGAGATGCTTTCTAACAAGATCAGATGCTTTACAGAGAAACCAAGTATCTTTCACACAGTGAGAAAAAAATATACCTTGCAGATATCTCAGAAATCAGCGAAACCTTAACCATCCCAGGCTCGAGGGTGTAAAAACATGTCACAAGCGAGTGTGTGGACCCCTGTGCTCCATAAGGCCTCATGGGGCGTTAGTTCCCTGGGATTCGTTGCACTACTCAGCCATCCAGGCACTCAGAGCCTCTAACCACGGTTCAAGGCACCTTGGCCACTGGTGAGAGCAGACCTGGTGCCACCATGCAGAACTCAAGTGCTGTGGAGTCAAGGAGGCCGAAGGAAGGCCTGGAAAGCCAGGCCAAGATCCCTGAAAGAGCAGCCTCTGGGGCTGTGAGGAGGCAGCCCAGGTACAGGAGAGGCCCGGGAAGTCAGAGATGCCAGGAGTGTGGAACATCTGCGAGGAAAGCTGCGGGTGGGAGAAGAGCCGCGAGAGGCAGCAGGGCTCCACAAGGCAAAGGCCTATGTGTCAGGAACCGAAGCCCAGAACTTGCAGCTTACCACCAGGTGCCCCAAATGTTGGATATAGAGCTACAGGACTCAGTGTTTTACTGCCAGGTTTTAGTGTCTTTTTGGACCAATTCTTTTCCATTTTTTTATTTCGCTCTTTTGGAATGGGAAATTTTACACTGTGGTACTGTATCTTAGGATTTTTTTTAAGAGATTCACAGCTAAGAATCTGCTTTGAGTCTTATAATCAACCTAGACTGGCACTCTTGGATAATGCTGTAAATGTTGACACTTAGAGGAAGGGGCTATTACATGTCCAGTTGCATGCACCATACTTGTACTAGTATTCTGACATTGCTGTTGTCTTTTATTTGGAAATTAAGGTGGTTTCAGGAGGAGTTTTGAGTGCTGAGATGAGGAAGGGTGGAGTGTGGCTGCCAGGCCGGAGTGTTGGATGTACTGGCTGTGCTATCCACCAAGGAAAGCAGTGGCACACACCTCAGAGTGTGTCTGCCTGTTGCAGGCAGGTGTGGCCGTGGCAACTGCACCTGTCCCTTAATCCAGCTTCCCTGCTTTGCTTCTCATCTGCTGTCATCTAAGCATCTCTGGTCCACCTGCCTGTTGGCCTTGGTATATATGCCTTGAAACCAGCTGACCACGGGCTCAATTCCCATAACACATGAGTCCATCGATGCTCTCCAATTTTAGGTTGTGGATGTCAGGTTGCGGGGCCCAGCAGCTGGAAAGATGACCGATAGAGGCATGCACCACACCAGCACACAACCACACTGTAGGTTACCACCACCCCCGCTGCATCCCGATGAGATACCACTCGACATCCACTAGGAAGGCTCTGGGCACAAGGACACACTGTAAGAACTGTTGGCAATTATGGGAAAAAGTTGGCACATACACCTATTTGTGGCTGGAAGGTTAAATGGTTTACAAACTTAGGAAAACATTTTAGAAATTCCTCAAAAAGCAAAACATAAAACTATCATAAGACCCAGTAATTCTCTATCATCATGTAGATTTCTAATAAAAACGAGTATAAAAATTTAAGAAATTAAAAATGTACACATGCAACTGTATACATGTATCTACACATATGTACCATGCTTAATTATACATAGTTTAAGACATTAAAAAAACCTTCAAATGTCCATGAACTGTAGGATGCATAAGAAAATCTGGTGTATGCATATAGCTAAATATTATTCACACAATAAAAGTTGATCATGAGGGGCTAGGGAGATGGCTCAGTAGAATAAGCACTTCCCTGGCAAGCACAAGGGCCTGAGTTCAAATCCCCGGTTCCACACACAAAAAAAAAAAAATGATCATATTAAATGAATATTAAGCTGAAAAACATTATGGTAAGTGAACAAGCATACATGAAGGTTATATATCATACAATTCCTTCTATATGATAAATCCATAGACAGAAGGTATGCTGCCAAGAAAACGGATTAGAAAAGAAAGGGACATAATCACTAAAGGACACAAGGGGGGCTGGTGAGATGGCTCAGTGGTCTAAAGCACCTACTTAGAACAAGCTTAGCAAAGCACAGGGACCGCAGTTCAATCCCCCAGCACCACATGCCAGCCAGCCCCGCCCCTTGGTGGGCTGAG
>NW_004524748.1:2736003-2761398 GCF_000260255.1 Octodon degus
TTTTTGAGTCAGCCACAGTCATTACAGGAGGTACTATTGAGCCTTAATTGTTTCTTAAATTTCTTCATGAAGACACACGTGATGAGAGGGCCTGACTCCTACTATTCCACATCCCATGAGTTGTCCTGAGGATTCAGACCACGTAGGAGACAGCTTTTGAGTCTCTTATGGCCAACATGACACTCCACGGCCATCCCAAGCCCCAGCCCAGCCCTCCGCGATCCTTTTGCTGCATGAGAAACAGCTGCCCCTCCACAGCTCTGCCTTGCTCTCTCACTGACCACCGTGTACACTGGCAATGCTGGACCTCACCTTTGCTCTCCCAAGGTCTCAGTGACTTCTCAGCCTCTGTGGGGGTTCAGGAGCCTCCACCAGAGGCCCACTGATCCACCCTCATTCCACAGCCATTCGTCACTGTCCTAAAGGCATACAGTGTGTTACCTAGAGCTCTTGCAACAGCTTTAAAACCCCAGTGCAGTAAGTGCATTTAGGGCTTATTTGGACTAAAATGAAAAAAGATGAAAAGGGACTGCATTTATTAATTTAATTAGCTAATATTACTAATTTGAGGTTAATTTGATACCAAAAAAATAGGTTTCATATCCAGTGCAATGAGGCAATAAGCCAACAAGGGAGAACTGCAGTGTAGTGTGCTCTGAGAGTGGAAAAATATGCTTTGCACATGAAAATATACTGTTAATCTGAGCAGTAGATTTGATGATAAAAATAGATAATAAAACAACCATTGTTTTGAGTGTACTGTGTGTGTGTGTGTGTGTGTATGTGCGTGTGTGTGTGTTTGTGTCAGGGATCAAACTCAGGACCTTGTGCTTGCCAGGCAGGCGCTTATGCCACTGAGCTATCTCCATGGCCCTAAGCATCGTTAATAGCTATTCTTATTTTGAAAACCTGTAAAATATGTATTGTTGTATGTCACCCTGCTTCTATTATTTGATTTTGATTGTTTTTACTCTTCAGAAAAATTTTTTTCAAAAGTACAAGTTAAAAATAAACTGCAACAACAAGAGAAAAGAGTGCCAGCAAAATAAAGACAAAAATATTTAAAAGAAGGAATATCAATCGAAAAACTTGCTGTCTACAAAACTAAGTGCCATTTTATTGTCCTAAATTACTCACTACATTTAATAAATAAAAAGGACAGAATTTTTGAGAATACATTGACAATAGTTTAAAACATAAAATGTATGGTATATTAATACATGGAAGAAAATGAATTGAAGGAAAAGCTTTTGTTATAAAATGTCATTACGATTTCTAGTTTGATAAAAGACACAGAAAAAAATGATCAGAGAAAAGGAAGAAAAATAATGTAAATTAATTGTTTGATTAATTTCAATTAAATATATACCATTACACAAAATATATACCATTATATAGGTTTTATTATTATTATCATTATCATCATTGTCATTTACTTATTTACTTTAGTATATAATGACTTATTTACCACTGCTCTGTAGTTCAGGCTGGACTTGAAGTTGCTTACGAAGCAGAGGCTGGCCTCAACTGCTCAGTGTTCCCGCGACCTCAGCCTCCCAAATGCTTGGATGACCTGTGTGCACTACCGTGCCTGGCTAAGTACATTATTGTATCAGTGGTTCAAAACTGAGTGACCATTAATCATTTTAATATGAACAACATAAAAAGGTGATAGTTCTATTTCTAGGCTGTATATTTAGAATAATTTCCATGCTAAACACTGCAGAATAATTTTATAGGAACTAAGTCAGTAACTCCAGGAAGAGAGGAGGGTGTACTGGTGCTGTTGATCAACATAAACACCTATCTTCCAATTATAATTTGGTGGGAAAAATATAAATCTGCATACTGATCAAAGATTTTACTCTGAAATTTTCATGTTGTGCCCTAAGATATATTTTATTTTTAATTTTTTTAACATTTATTTATTTGTGTGTGTGTGTGTGTGTGTGTGTGTGTGTGTGTGTGTGTGTGGCCAGCTCAGCCCACCAGGGGGAGGGGCTGGCTGGCATGTGGTGCTGGGGGATTGAACCGTGGTCCCTTTGCTTTGCCAAGTTTGTTCCAAGTAGGTGCTTTAGACCACTGAGCCATCTCTCCAGCCCCTGTGCCTTAAGATATATCTGTGATACATGGAAACATCACTCTTACAATAATTTGCTTTAGAATAAACATGTTGCTGGATATAAAATGAATATATTTAGTTTTTGATATTCACATTCACACAAATGAAATGAATTTAACAAAAATGACAATAATCCACTGTGTAGGTGTCTGTACTATGATAGCAAAAAAGTTATTTAATATTACTTAAAAGTGTTAACACAACTTTTATATCATCCCAAAAAGTAGACAGCTCACTAACACTGTTTTTTTTTTCTTTGTCGTTGTTTTTACGATTTATTTTTGACAGAGATGGAGTACATTTTCTCACTTCAGCAAATGTGGTCAAATGTATTACTATAATTTACTCAGAAAAGATATCAAATTATTTTCCAAAAGTATAAATTCTGCTTAAAATATCCCATGTTTCAAATATGATAAAAATCATGTTATATAACAAATAATAGTAAATATATTTGAAATTAACAAATATGAATTACAATATCATTACCTTAATTTGTTCTTTAGTTGCTAAGGATCCATGCTTTTTCCCTCTGATTTATCGAATTAAGCATTTCTGTTAAAAAAAAAAAAAAAAAAGAGTGTGTTAGACAAGAAAAATGTTCATTTTATTCTACAGTTTTTGTTGAACATTTTAATGTTTCTCATTTCTTAACTTTCCTCACAATGCTCTCGCTAGCACCACAGACTATGGTAACAGCAGTAAATTCGGGAGACACACGAGACATACTCCTGCTCCAAATTCACTGGGCTTGTGACAATTTTCTCAGGTATAGCGCTTAAATATTTTCCTAATAAAACAACACAAGGCTTTAAAATAGATTCTGAGTTTTCCAAAAAATATTCTGGTTTCTTCAATAAGCTTCCTTCCTCCCGTCCTCACTCTGTCCCTTCTTCCGTCCCATCTCTATGGGTGTCTCTAGGGACCGAGCCCAGGGCACGCCCTGAACACTGCTGTCCCTCAGGGCTGACGGGAAAGAAACGGAGGAAGAGCTCAGTGTGTCATGTTACATCATCAGACACGCACAGACATCTGTTTGCACTATGCTTTTACGAATACATACATGGAAATGGCGATGTAAAATATCTATAGATTTGGACAGGATTTCACATTTGCATCTTGCGCTATGAATAACTACTATGAAGACAACAATATGCAATGTATTAATTGTAATTAATTACAATTTATTGTAACTGTCCTATTAACCAGTTTTGAAATTCATTGCTATTTGTTTCTTGATAAAATTAATTTTAAAAAGATATAGAAGTTCAAATTTTAATCAATCAGCACACAAAAATGAATTTCATTACATCATTAATTAACATTATCTTTCATTTTCCATAGTATATCATAGTTTTCTATTTTTCATTATCAAACTAGCAATCAACATGGCAGACATTTTATAACAAAAATATTTTCCTTCAAGTTACTTTCTTCGAGGTATTAATGTTTTCTAATCATTCTGCAACTAGTCACATCAGATCCTGAGCCCGTTAGTAAGTCTATTTATGAGCTTTACACAGGCATAGGCCCAAGTAATTATTGCAATATTTAGTATTCATCATGTTATTTCTGTATTAGTATTTGGGTCTTGGTAGATTGTTAAATAACTGTATACATGCCAAAACAGTGACAAAATTCATTAGCTATCCTAGCATCTTATCCCTAAATGGATAAAGAATTAGATATGGAGCAGAAAGCCAATAGTATAAAGTTAAAATTGAGTTCTCCTTTATAAAATCATTATGATTAAAATCAGATACACCATATTATGAAACAAATTAGGGGAAACTTCACAATGAAAACCTTATATCTTGAAGGAGAATTTAAAAATATTACATGATGAAGCTGGCTATAGTTTCTCTAGTCAGCCTTCACCCAGGTAGGTCTGGCCAACTACTAAGGTCTACATCACAAGAGCAATCTAAACCTCTATGACATTTGACTACATGACGGTAACTACAAGCAACTTTATAATCCATTGGCTGAGTTTCACTGAACAAGTATTCTTTCAATAAATCATACGTGTTCTTTTAGTATTACAGACTGTTACACAGGTTAACTGTTCCCCCTTTTTTCTAAGAATGTGCAAATCCCACTTGGAAAATGTTTTCCATATCTGAACATCATGGCCCTCTCCAAACTGTCCTCACCATTAGATCTTTCTCTCTTATCTGGGAACTACACTTTGAACCTAAGCACTTAAATGTCCTTCTGGTGCCGCCAGCCCGCTTCACCAGAGACTGCAGCAGTCGTGTGTCCTTGATGTTCCTTCTGTCTTCTAGTCCTGTATCCTTTATTGTGCTGAACTCGCCAGGGTGCAAAGTTGAGCTTGCGAACAGAGCCTGTGACTTTTTGTATCACCTCTCCCTAGAGAGCCAAGCACCTCTGGTGCATACCTGTCACCCCGGCACTCTGGAGGGTGAGACAGGAGGATCCCAAGTTAGAGTGCAGCCTGGGCCACTTAAAAACTTAGTAAGACCTTGTCTCTAAATAGAAAAGACCTTAGATGTAGCTTAGTGGAAAGTCCCTGAATTCAATCCTTAGTATCAAACAAACAAAACGACAAAAGCAAAACAAGTATCCTCACAGTCACAAAAATGGAGACAGGTAAACAAAATATTGATATTCTCATTTATTAAAAAGAATATTTGGGCCAAGGAGATGGCTCAGTAGAATAAGCGCTTGCCTGGCAAGCGCAAGGGCCTGAGTTCAATCCCTGGTCCGCAAAAAAAATAAAAATAAAAATAAAAAAGATAAAGAATATTTATTAAGAATAGTGTGTGTTGGGCTCATATAAGTTAAGATTGAACACTGGAAGTCCATCACTGTGGGGGCCTTTGAATTTGACTGCCTTGGCTACAGTTCTAGGTGCTATTTTCCTTTCACTAAACGACAACCACTCAGCCTACTGCAGAACGGACAGCTTAGACCAGAAATGAACTCACTGGGCATCACTCAGCCTCCTGGGCAGACGGGCAGCTGGGAGGTAACACACAGGACAGAAGAGGAGAAGTGAGGGAAATTAAACACCAGGCGGACGAGAGATGTGTCTAACGATGCGCTTCGGTAAGGTTATAGGGCTCAGTTCTCCCTCCTTAATTTAATTGATCATAAAGCATTTCTAGAAGTAGCTACTCTAAATATCAGCATGTGACTACTTAGAAGGAAAGTACTCAAGGAGAACATAAAATTTGATAAGTTGGATGGAAGTGACAAAGCAATGCTCTGGAATCACTGCTCCTCACACCAGGCCTTGCAAATTACGTGGGAACACATGGGTCTGGCACTAAGACTGCTGTGCTGGAAAATTAGACGTTAAGTTACAGTTTAGAATAAAGTTTATAAAGCAATCAAATATAAATATGCCAAAATGGAAAATGAGATTAACCTCACAAACTGAAATTTATAAATAGGAGACTGGGTATGGTGTTGCACGTCCATAATCCCAACATTGGGGAGGCTGAAAACAGGAGGATTACTATGAATTCTCTCTGTGTAATGAGAATAAAATACTACCACCACTACTACTACTACTAATAATAATAATTTTTTAAAAAATTATAAATAGTTACACCTGATAAATAGGAATGTTCAGGTTAAATTTCCAAATGCAAAAATAGGACATGAGCACAAATCATGTCAATTACATGCATCTGTAAAGCTTGTGAAATTATCATACAACATGACATAAAAATATGTATTCACTGATAGAAAAAGCCTTACTGTATGGAAGATTCTGTTTTTATCCCACTGTTCTCTTATTAAGCTCTGGAAGTTCTCTGAAATTTGTATTAGTATCCATAATTTTACACCCAAAAGTTCTGAGACACTAAATGGAAAAGCCAGAATATGATTATGAGATGTCCTGAGACAGAATTTACACCCTAACACCTCTCCTATAGCACTACGCAGACTGCATTTCTCCTATTTGTTGACAGGATGTTTACAGCCCAGGAGAAAATATGCTTCTTTCAATCAGTTGTTCAGAAAATAATCATCTCAACATCTTGTGACCTAGAGGCACCTTTACAAATTTAAATGAGATTTGAGGAAGACTCAATAAAAATTAGTTTGGAATTAAAAGACAAAGGTATCTTTATTGTCTCAGTGGAAGGAAGCACAGTGACTTCCAGAATCACATGATCTCGGCATCTGAACGCTGTAGCAGAGTTTCATGAAGGAATAAAGCAGTGACACAAACACGCATCTTTGGACCGATCATGCCATTATCAATTAAATGATTTACAATTTAAGACTGTGGATCCTGAACCCAGGGCCGAGCACAAGTTAAGTATGCTTTCTACCATGGAGCTGTAGCTCCACATCTGATATTTTAAAGAGGTCAGTGATAGTTGAAAGTAAAATACAAATATAAACAAAAGAAATATTTATTATAATGTACTACTTTCTGTGCGTATGAAACAAAAAATTTAGTCTTCAAGTCATTTCTTTTTTTATTTTTTATGTTTTGGTGGAACTGGGGATCAAACACAGGCACTAGAATTTGCCAGGCAAGCACTTTTCCTACTGAGCTATCTCCCTGGCCTTCAAGTCATTTTTAACTTTAGGGGCTACAGTATCATTACCTTTATACAGCCTAGGTGTGTATCATTGCAAATTTAAGTAGGACAATGGATTAAAGTGCCTGCAAGCAGGCACAGGGGCCAGGGGTTCAATTCCCAGGCCTGCGGTGCTGGCCCCCTCCCCAGGGTGGCGATTGAGACTGGGCGTGGTGGCGCACACCTACAGCCCCAGCTCTTGGGAGGCTGTAAACAGGTGGATCACAATGAGTCTGATCTAGTAGTGAGCCCCTGAACACCCTGCAGACCCTTCCCTAAAATATAGAAAAAAAAGAGACACAAACAAACAAAACAAATAAATTGAAATACAACGAGGAGACACTGGTCTGAGAGCACACACGCTGCCCACAGGCACAGCATCCCATTCCTGCCTGTGAACCTCGGTCTTCAAATATTATGTCTCAAATACAACTATGTTGAAATCCCCTTTCCCACTGTGCCCTTCAGTGCTCACCCTCCCTGACTGCAGGTCACCTTCCAGTGCTCTCTGCTTTCATTCCTTGTTGACTGCCACCCAATTATCTTCTCTGCTATTCAGATTTGTTTTGTTGACCTCTGTATCCAGTACCATAATTCTAACCCCTATATAGAGTAGGCAGAAAAACACAGTCCCCCTGTATCATGGATGAGAAAGTTGTCATTGACAAAACTCCCCACAGGTACCAAACTACGCGCCAAGGTGTGCCCCAAGATAGCGTGGCCTTAACACACCAGCTGGCTCCATGAAGTACAGCACCACCTTCACCACCACTCATGTGTCCCTTGCAGAGCACCCCAAATTCGTTTTTCTCATGATCATTTTCTGCTCACCAATCCATAACGCACCACAGTGTGTTCCACAGAGACATGTTTTGAAGATCTACCGAGCAGCATCACACTCTTTAGTTTTATAAGCACCTTTGGACGTCATCCGACCAAATAAAACGCTGACATCAGCCACCTTGAGCTCCCATCAGCTCTCAGGACACACTATCGTGGAATGACTAGAAGTTACACAAACCCCTGACCCAGGGCACTCGGAGCCTCCACATACATTCCAAGCTCTAGTCTGTGCTGAAGCTTCGTCTTCTCAAGGCCCAACTCACTTTGTACAAGCTCATCCTGAAATTCTTAGTGCACTTGAAGTATAAATGCCCTCATTCTTTCCTCGTGTGGTAGCTTACATGGCCTCAGAGACTAGAGGCCACGTATTAACTGTAATATTTGGAGGCTGATTGTGAGAATGGCCACAGGAGTAACCTGGCAAATGTTCTCACCAATACTGGACAGAATAAAATGGAGAGAATGGACTAAATGAACTGCCCCAGGACAGGGGAAATCAAGCACTCATATGACGAAATATAAACCATTCAAAAAAGACTAAGGAGCTCTCGTAAGAGTGAGGGAGATTCCACCCCACTGTGCTTCGTCTTGCTCACCGTGAAACTTAACCTCATATTATATTAAAAAATCTTGGACTGTATGTATAAGAACATACAGAATACATTCGGGGGCTGTATGTATAAAAACATACAGAACAACATACCAAGTGTGTTGTCTAACCAGAAAAGAATTAAACAGAGATCAAAAGAATCTGGAACTTAATAATATTTAATGTTTGAAAATAAAAAGAGCAATTAGAAAATATATTGATATTAAAAAGCACAACATAACAAAATTTATTTATTTGTTTATTTTTATTTATTTATTTATTTATTTATTTGGCGGGGGCAGAACCAGGGATTGAACTTAGACCCTTGCGCTTGCCAGGGAAGTGCTTATTCTACTGAGTCATCTCCCTGGCCTCTGACGAAATTTATGTGACACAGCCGAAACAATATTTTAAGGTCAACACACAGCTCTAAATCCTGAATTATAAAGGAAGAAAGAACTCAGACCAATAATCATAGCTTCCAGGCCCAGCAAGAAGAGTGAGCTAAATTAAAAGTTAGTAGGAACATGGGCTCGCTGAGGGTAAAGAAGACATGAACTGTATCAGAGGACCAACGTTCAAGTGATTTCTAATGATATCAATTCCACAATTTATTATTTAAATCCTACTTATTATACAAATTTTTGCCTCTCTTTTATTACCTTCAGTATTAACATGACAGTTAGATTAAATTATTCATGCAGTTCTTCACCAATGGGGGGAATAGTCCTAAGTCCGGTTTGG
This sequence comes from Octodon degus, assembly GCF_000260255.1. Classification (NCBI taxonomy): domain Eukaryota; kingdom Metazoa; phylum Chordata; class Mammalia; order Rodentia; family Octodontidae; genus Octodon; species Octodon degus. The sequence goes on from NW_004524748.1 coordinate 2,744,864, forward strand.
GAAGGTCAACAGAGACACACAATACGTTTAAAGTGCACAGCCAGATGTAGTGGTACACGCCTGCAATCCCAGCACTGTAGGCTGATGCAGGAGAACTGCTGTGAATTTGAGGCCAGCCTGGCGTACATAGTAAGACACTGTCTCAAGAAACAAATAGGTGAATAAACCAACAAAAAGTGCACAGCCAGCCTAAAGCTTCTTACTGTTTAAAAGACTGAAGAAAATCCAAAATGGAGAAAATCTTGATAGCTTAATCGTATTTTCACAATATTTTTACTTAGAGAAAGGTCAACTTTTACATTCATTTATAAAAACATGAAAATGAACAACAATGCCAGAAAAGGAAGCAATTTATTGCAGTGACCACCGGTTTCCCTCTGCATACACGGGCTACTGCGGGGCAGGATGCCTTGCCATACCCTGTATCATACCATGACAGACCACAGGCTATGGCAGCAAAGACTAAGAAGAAGGTAAAACTGCTTCAGGCATCTGCCATCCACCAGCCACTGCTGTAATGGCTGGGAACAGGGCAGAGTAAACAGCTCTTGCCCTACAGAAAACATATTTTGTTTATTACAGTAAAAGGAAGAATTAGATCATTTACTTATTTCCCTTAAGTTTTGATCCATAACAAAGAGACTGCTTCAGGCACCAAAGGTATGCTAATTCTTTGATTAATCAGAAGTCAGAATGAACAGGTGTTCCTCAAATTACAATGAGATTATATACAAAAATATGTCGTAAACTGAAAATGTGGTACTTTGTACATGCACTTAAGGCATCTGACCTACTGAACAGCGTCACTCAGCACGCAGAACACTATCGGTGTTGACTGCGCTGCTCACATGGCTGAGTGCTACAGTTCCCTGAAGCCGGCCAGAACTGGAAGAGAGTACCCTAACGGGTATCCAGCTCCAGAAAGAGCACAATTCATTGTACATACCGAACATTTAGCTCCTTTGTACCACTGTGCAGTCACATCATTATAAACTAAATCACTGCAAGTCGGGCAATGTATGTATAAGAACAAAACTCCCACTCCATCAGTCATGCAGCACAGGGCATTGTATTTCAATGATAATCCTTCCAGGGGGATGATGTGGTTGTTTTCTTTCAGCCTTGAAAAAGCAAATGTCCAAAGCTACCTGAAGCTTTCCTAGCCACAAGTACCTCCTCTTTTCTCTTGGCCAAGGACTGACTCACAGCGCTTTACTTTTTCTGGTGTTTGAGAAGTCAGTTGTCACTGTCCTATGGCAGAAGAGGTCGCCTGGGGTGCATAATGCACCTTCAGGAGTTGTAGTGTCTTGTCACATATGGGAAAACAAGCAGCTTCCAAAGATGGAAAAGAAGATGGTATAATATACAACAGACGTGACTGACGAGGCCAGCAGACATCTAAGCAAAGGGTTCCAGTTATAGTGGAAATGTCCTAGAGGCAAGATGGGTTCTTAGCTGAGGATGGTGCTCCTGCCTGCTGCATAACTCACAGGACAGGAAATTAGCAACTCTCCTGTCACCCTGAAGAGGTTGGTGAGCTCCAAGACATTACTGCCTCAGCAACTATGGCTTGCTCTTTTCTTTCTCTGCATGAGAAATAGCTTTTAAATTATAAACATAACATAATCTGTTAATGTACCCTATGTTTTCACCATTCAAAATGGCCATGTTACGATTATAATTACACATGACATACTTGCCTACTAATCACGGTTTCCAACTTCAGTAATAATGGGAATAAATAAGTCTTGTTACAATAAAATATGCCTGCCCAACATATTCTCAAGTGATCATTTTTTGGTAGAATACACTACAAACTATCAGTTTGTAGCATTAAGTAATAATTATATAACTGCATATACCTTTAAAAATTCTGTATCAAAAAGTTACAAATTTTCAAGTTTGTTACATAAGTAATAAAATTATATGAATAATTTCGTATTTGAGAATTCTAGTAAAAAGGAATTATAGACATTAATGTGCATTTTTGGCTCACTAAAATGATGCACTTTAATAATAAATGTTTTTCAAATACTTGTATTCAAAATACAAGCCAGGAAGGAAAAATTTGGCTTCTCAATTCCTACAAAACAGAAAACTATAATCCATGAATTAATTGCAAAACAAACCTGCAACCTGGTGACAGTAATTGCTACTGCTTCTTTGAATATATATTTTATTTTTCCAAGCCAAACTGTATCCTGCTTTATTATAGATACTTTTCATAAACAATCATGGTATTTCAGGCAGAACATGGGTGCACAATCATTAACAGTATATAACAACTTTCAAACTCCTTCTCTGTTCGCCTCTTTGCTGCTCCAGGAAAGTAAAGGAGATGGGGTAATGCAAGGCAGTTTACACACATTCACAACCTATTATTGTGCGCTGCGCTTCAAAATGATTTAGTGCATACATTTATATAATAAATATATACATAGGAATATATATTTAAGGCTCATATTAGTTTTCCTTTTTTCTAAGGCATATATACGTGTAAAACATTCAATCACCTTATTCTTAATACCAGATGGTTTTCTGAAAGGTCACATGTGAATTAATTCACGGTAAATGTACTGGAGATGTTCATGAGTAATCTTTGCACTAAATCATTTTGAAGTCCAGTGCACAATAATAGGTTTTCAATGTATATAAACTACCTCCCATCACCCCCTCTCCTTTCCTGGAACACCAGTCAAAGAGGCAAACAGAGCTTAACTACAGACATGGGTCTGGAACAGGGTGAATTAGAATAACAAGGGGGCCTGCATGTGATACGTCAGAGTTCTACTGGAGTTTCGGATGTAGAAAATTCTGCCCTATCCAAAACCCAAAGAAGAAATTTTAGAAAGCAAGAATGCTATAATAGGAAAAGATCATTTCTTTAAACACTTAGTATCCTATCTTTTGTGTGTGTGTGTGTGTGTGTGTGTGTGTGTGTTGCTCCTTGAATGCCTTCAGGGCACTTTTGCGTGGCTGGAGTGTTGTGGGGATCGAACTACAGCAAACTGAGGCTGCCAGCATTGTGGAAGCAGCCACTTAAAGAACTGAGCTAGGGCTGGGCCCCCTAGTATCCTATCTTTAACGATCAAGGATTTAGTTTAGAAAAGTCTGGCTAAATTTGGATGAATAAAATAGGTTTACCTAGTACTATTACAAGTGGTACAGATCAAAAGTTTAAGGAAAGGTCATTGTGCCAACGTGTGCAGCCAAGGCCTGCTATAGAGCCATGACAGGAATGTAGGGAGAGATTTGCTCTACGTCTGCATGCTTGTGCAGTTACTGGATGTCAGTGCCGGAGTAGTGACTTTTTTGCTCCTACATCTATGAAGCTGAATTGTCAAGCAACATCAATCTCAAGAGGACACCTGACACCTGATGAGGCGTTCTCAAAGGCTCAAAACTGCTCAGATTACCCAGCCTGACACTGAATATCAGATATCCTTCTTTCAAAAATCCTCATTTCTTTGGTTATTTACAAAAAATCAATAAATGCATTCTAACTGAAGTTTAAAAAGCTACCGAGCAGTGACCTCAGCCAAAGTCTTTTGGGAATGTTCCAACTGTGTAAGGGGCCAAGGGTGAGATTAAAAAAGTAGAAAGAAAGAAATTTGAAAAAAAATGCTTCTACACAAGTAGGAAAAATAACCTGGCCAGAGGTCCCAAAGTGATCAGCTCCCCTATCAAATATCTGCCCTCCTCTTTCTGCTTCATCCACACAGAGCCTGCATTTTATTTCATGCAACTTTATTTCTTGCATGGTCTAAAATTTTAAGCAAGAAAATCTATACTCATTCTTAAATATGGCAGGCTTTATTAAGTCCCTTATCTAAGAGTCCATTGGGGACGGAGAGATAGCGCAGTAGAATAAGCATCTGCCTGGCAAGCATAAGGTCTGGAGTTTAAAACCTGACACTAGGGAAAAAAAAAAAAAAAAAAACCTTTGGTAGCCTTATCTAAGACTCCAATATCTGAACTGAGATGAATAAAACTTTAAAACTTTTAGTCCTAGAAGAGGAAATGGGTTGTTGCTGGTTTTGCACTAAAACAAATGAGACAGAGATTATTGGATTGAAACAATAACACCCTGTTACTGGATATAAGCAATCTCTTTTCAGAATGTGTGTAGTAAACAGAAAAGGAACACTAATAGCAAAATAATTTTATGTGTGAATATTTTTTCCTGTATAGTAATCTCTCAAATTACTACAGATTAAAAATGCATGCATATAAGGCTTGCCAGATTGCCCAGCAGATTACAGTGCCTGCTCAGGCAGACACAGGGATTGGGGTTCAATCTCCTGTGTGCCATGACACAGCGACTGAGACTGGGCATAGTGGTGCGTGCCTGCAATCGCAGTACTTGGGAGGCTGAAAACAAGGGGGGTCGCTACAAGTCCAGTCTGCATAGTGAGACCTTGTAGATCCTGTACTAAGTACATAAAAAGTGGACACATGACAAGTTTTTACATACTAATAAATTAAAAAATACCCCATGTCCGTTACTCCCACAATATACTGCCCAAAGCTAAATGGCCATGCTCTATAGAGAAGTCGTGAGTTTATCTTGCCTTACATAATGATTCTATGCTTATCACAAATGAAAGGGCATTAGAGTCAAATATCAAGATTAAATATGAACTGAGATTGCCTTATGAGCATGGGACAAGTTTGACAAACACGGCTCCAATCATCTCCTCACTTCCACGACTTTCTTGCAGAGATGAGCGAGCTTTTTAATTCTGTGAGTTGCAGCTCATCACTTTAATCCTTACTAATGAGGACAAAAAGGTACGCAAAAGTCTATGCATATATTTCACTTTCCCACGAAAATTATTCATCATTTGCATCAAATAGTAAATCCAGTAAACAAAGAAAGCCATCGTGAACCTGAAGCTGACTCAGCTACCTGTGCTACAAAACATTACTCCCTGCTTCCCAGACGCTCCCAGGTGATTCTGCAAGTTCCTAAAGGGTGCCCCTGGCTTGGAACTATTTAATTATCACTGCTAGCATCAGGTATGATAATAATACAAACAGCCAAACATCAATAATAAGTTTTAGGATTCTGTTCTCTTAGTTCAAAGAACCACTGAGATCACAAGCTGCCCAAACTATGCTAAGAAACACAAAAGAATACACAGCAAATTTACTGGAAAATATTACCTAAATATTAGATCACAAATAAAATACTGGTTTCTGCTTCAAGGCAGTCGAAGACAGTTAAATGCAAGTTGATCCAATTAAGCCAATTTCAGAAACACAACTACTTAAATGCCGGGGCTGTATACTAAGTGATGAAGGCAACATGGATTCAATCCAACTCCACTTTATTTGCTTAGATGCTATTTATTATGGCTGTATTTTATTATATAGCAGTAAAAAATTACAAGGCGATATCCTGCTATTTCCCACTGGGAAAAATGATACAGATGCTCAATCAAGCCTCAGCACCGGCGTGAGCATGCCAGGCTACCTTGCGTTGTGCCTTTCTAATGTGTCAAAGACATTGATATTTATGTGTCTGGGGGTAAAGATAGCCAAATTATTGCCACTTACATTTTCTGTACGTTTATCCAGTCACAGGAACCGAGAGCCTTGCAGCGGCCCAAGCGTCCATCTGTCTCTTTCTTACATACATGGGGAGAAAAGTTCCTTTAAAATAAACCAGCTTTATATGTATTTACCTTGCCCTAAAACTGCACAGAAGATTGGATATATCATTTCTTGAGCAATCACACTATAATTATCAGACTATACATAGCACATAAAATAAAAACATAGTAGTAATAAACGACACATCCAGCACGTGGTCTGGAACCAAGCAGCAGGATCACAAGTGCTAACTCTCACACCAGCAGCGTGATATTTAATGAACTAAACTCTGTAGCTCAGTTCATTTGTAAAATCAATACTAAATGCTATCATAAGTAGTTATGGAGAGAACCAAATGAAGTAGCCCAGGCAAAACACACGGAACTATGTCTAGTACCCAACATTCTTACTTACCAAGGCCTTAAATGCTACAGTTGATTTTTCTTATAATTCAGGAGAATAATGAAAATTTCTGCATTTAAAACATGATGATTCTTCAGCACAGAGAAGTTAAAACTTTATCAGCATGAGAGAATCACTAAGTAGGAGAGTCACAAATCAACATATATGTAGATGTACACAACAATTAAAACACAAAAGTAAATATCATGCTGACGTGACATTTGGCATCACAACCTATGTGGTCGCAGTGTTAGCCATTTCAAGAGCTTGTGAGCACCAGCAACAGATACCAACAGTGAGCTTAGACTGAGAGTAAAATGTGTGAAACAGGAAGCTGAAATAATACTGGATTTCAAATCCACTGACACTCTAAAGTGTTTCTCCACTTTAGAAACACAAAAGTTACAACTTAAATGGCAACTTTCACTCCTGGCAGTAGAAGCGTTCAGGCTTCCTTGGAGGTACCACAAAAATCTTCTTTGAAACTAACTTTCAGACAAATGCTACCCAGACCAATAAATTACTTAGAGAAGCTGCCAAATTAGTATCTCAGGCCACTCAATAGAGTGCTGAGAGAAATATTTCAAATTCCCCAAGCTAGACAGCTGTATTGATAACACAGAATTTAAACCCATGGAAGAGGCAGTTAAGGGCTATTCATGGGGCAATGGTGTCAATACACTGCACTCTGAGTCAGCGTAGAGGAGGACGAGCTTTTTCACTGATGAACAGCTAGACAAAGCTTGGCAAGACATACATTAGCATTAAGCATGCAGATATTGACAACGGATCAAGGAGTAATTTATTCAATTACTTTTTGCAGCTATTAATTTTTCATATATTCACTTGTATTGTGAAAACAACAAAAAACCACATCATTACTAATAGTACTTTTGTATTATAGTTCACTGTAAATTTTATATCTCTGTTTCTAGATGCCTTTCTTCAAATTTATGACAGCATGTGAACTTCGCAAAACAGAGGCATTGTGATGGCATTTGTATATTTCAAATATCTTTCCCTAGTTTAAATTGACAAGAGCCTATCACTGTCTTCCATATCTCCTATCTTCTGCCAATTTAAACAACTGCCTGAAATGTGTTGTTCTAAAGTGCATGTTGCTCTGAAATACAGCTCAATTCATAATAACATCAGTGAACTTAACTCTGTGCTAGACGCTGCTTCAGACCCTTTGTATACAGTAACTCAGCCTGGCTTGGCAACACTATGAGGGATCAACAGGATCAACACTTTCCTGATTTTAAGATCAGCAGTAGAAGACTAAAAATTAAGTTAGAACTGGTGGGTCTTGGATCGTCCATCTTATTCCACTTTGATATATATCTAGTGAACTTCTGAAATTCATGGGGGTAACATTCCTACAGTACCCATGAGGTGTAAAAAACCCTCAAATTTCAGGTGTGGTCAGAAACATGCCAATAAATGCATATTTTTATAGTTTAAATTCTAACTATGCTATGTCCCCTACAGTTGTGCAATTCAATTGAAGAAAACATTGTATTATTGAAGACTTAGAAGGTACAGGGAATTTTGGCATTTTAGGGATCTTGGGGCGTTAACAAGGACAAAACCAAGACGCCTGGAATTAGTGAGAGGCAGCACAACAAGCTGGTAGGCTGCCTGAATGCCAGTGAGTCTGCAATGGGCTACAGGGAGCAGCCAATCAACAACAAGGAGAACTGAATAACACTCTTGTATTGGCTCCTTGGACACCCCCTCCCACCAAAAATTGCATCTTGTACAAAATTACAGAGGCTTTCACAAATAATTATTAATTAGGCTCTAAGGAAAAAAATCTGTGAAAGAGTGAGGCCACAAACTGTGAACCATGATTTGTGGGGGTACGCTGTCTTATGATTTTTATTTCACAGCTTAGCTCTAAAGTAGGTAGCTCAAGAAGGATGTTCTTAGCAAAATAAAGCTACTCTTTCTTTTCAAACCATGTTGCTGTCCTTCTGTGATTATTTACACTGAAGATTAGCTACAGCAGGCACTGTCATCAATGCAAATCATCTCAAATATGATATACTTTTATTGTATCATAATAAAATAAAAGGTGCTCAGTGAATATCTGAGAGATAAAATGCCCACTATAATATCTTGCATTCAGCAGCTTTTTGTTTGTTTGATGGTTTTTGGTTTTGTTTTCCTTTGCTTTTGTTGTGTGTGGCAGGGGGGATGAAGCCAGGAGCACTCTACCACTATTCTACATGCCCACCTCTTTTATTTTCTTTTTCATCTTGATCACAAAAATGCTGCTAAACATTCCAGGTACCCAAGCTTGTCACTGTGCCACAGGAGCCCAAGCAGCGGGGTCTCAGGTGTACACCCCACACTGCACCAAGCACTGACATTCATATATTTAGGACACTTTCACAGATTGGGCCAAAGACCACTCCTCAATGCTTTTATGTAATGTGTTTGGTAGATCCGGAAACTACTTGCTCAAGGCCTCTGCCGTACCCTAAAGGCCACTGCTCTTATTAACTTGCCGTTTTTAAGGCTGAATAATGAATTTCTACAGGAATTGCTTATGCATCATCTTTGCAAAGAATCCACATCTTCTTTAGTGCTCCTATTTCTAAAAACTGCTCCTTTCATACTGAGTGTTATAAACTATAATCAAACTAATGTTAGGAATGTGTGAAATTCTCAAGATTGCAGCATTGGGCTGGAGACATAGCTCAGTGGATTAGGCTACCTACCTGACAAGCACAAGGACCTAAGTTTGATTCCCAGTACAAAAGAAAAAGAGAACCTGAGGGTATGAGACTGGGTGTGGTGGCACATGCCTGTAATCCCAGCACTTGGGAGGCTGAAAACAGGAGGATCACTATGAGTCTGATCTATGTAGTGAGACCCTGTAGACCCTGTCCTAAATACAAGGGGAAAAAAATTGCAGCATAAAATCATCTAGCTCCCATGTGCACTTCATGGATGTTTCCTTATGAGATTTCTCTCGGTAATCTCTGTTACTTCCTTCCCCTCATACATTTAGATGACTGAAAGAAATAGTCTCACTCCTGTGACTGTCCCAGCAGAAGTGAGCAATTTAGAAGCCTTTGCCCCCACTGCCATGCAAGTGAGGTACTTCATCACATGAAAAACCAAATACAAATAAGGATTATTTAGTACTGTATAAAATCCAAAAACAACAACTCGATAATCGTGTACTAAGTGATTTAAAATTCATTCAATGAGTAGTTAATAAATTAAACACATATATTCAGCTTAGTTTACATGCTTGACATAGATTCAGTTACTTAGAATGAAGCAATGAACTCAACAAATGCACTTAACTTGGTGGAATTCAGGTAGATATGTAACGAAACGATAAAATACATATACATTTTGTAGTGCACAGGGATAAAAAGGTACAAGGACTGTATACTTTAGATAATGCGACAAAAGAACGCTTTACCTTGAAGGTAATATTTGAATAAAAACTTGAAAGAAGTAGGGTAGCGAGCTGGGATATGCACAGGAATGTCCTTGTGAGGAGACAGAACAAATGCAAAGGCCCCAGAGGCACAGCTAAAAGGGATGAAGGGCAGTGGCAAGGCAAGGGGGCTTACCAGGAGAACGGAAGAAGGCATCAGGCCACCTATCAAGGGCTCAGTCCTGGTTTCCACAGGCATTTGAAGACTCTTGTCTATATTCTGAGTTTATTACAGAAGTAGAAAGTCAGGGGACTATTTTGAGCAGAAAAATAACATGTTCAGACTTTTATTTGCAAATGCTTATTCTGTGTACACTATCAGAACAAATCACGGGGATCCAGGCAGACTCGTCAGGAGGAAACTTCCGTGGCCCACACAAGAGGTGGTGGTGACTTTGTCCCAAGCTGCTGGTGCCATAACCAGTGACAAGCAGCTGGACTTCTCAAAAGATTCAAGGCACACCCAAGTCAGATTCACTCGTGAGTTCTATGTGGGGTGTAAGGGAGAAGTCAACTCTACTGAACTTTTCAAATGAAAGAAACTTCCATTTTCCAAGACTGTAACGACTTTATAAAAAGATCAGAGATTTAGACAAAGAGTTTAAGATTGGTTTGAGATACATTTGTTGGAGAATTCTATTAAGAAACCTAGTAGATACGTTTAAGAAAATAGCTTCACATATCAGCCTATAGACAAATCTTTGGACTACAGTTAAAAAAATAGTGACTCATAAGCATTTCAGTGGTATTTGATGTTAAATGAGAAAAGATCAACAAGGAAATGACTGTAAGAAGAAAACAAAACAACAACAACAACAAAGACTGAGATTTGGGCATTCTCAAGGTTACACACTAGGGAGGCTGATGAGAAAATACAAAATTTAAGACGGATACCAGAAAAATATAAAGGAAACTAACAAAGTGGGGTGACCTAGTAAGTAAGACCCTTAGGGACCGCTTTCCAGGGAGAAGACCCCTTCACCCTCCTGAGAGGCAAGTGCAAGGAAACTGAGTACACTGGATTCCAGCTCTGTGGACACAGGAAAGAACAGCATGGGAGGAATGCCCAGGCTTAGAGGCTCGAGTGGAGGAAGGAATTAGGGGCAGCCAGATGAAGACAGTACTATGGCTGTTCTTTCCTTCATAATTCCGTATCTCAGAACAGGGAATGTAAATTGGCTACAGGTGCTGTTCTGATCTGAGGTCAGCGCCTTACCTACATGCTGCTCCCCTGGGCCTAACGTTCCCTGCACGATTCATCTGAGAGGGCCTTTCCCTTTCCCCCACAGGATTGCTCCCTTTAGCTCCTTGGCATCTTTTGTTTTCCATTCAAGCAGACCAAGGTTTTTCCTGCCATTATACCACCGGCACACGTGTCAGATAGATGTTCAATCTGAACCAGGGTGTTGGCACATGCATGTCACTCCAGCACTCCAGGAGGTCAAAGCAGGATGGTGACTTAGTGACACTCCATCTCAAAATTTAAAATGTCAGTGGGGAGCACTCCGCAGCATGGCTCCGTGTGAGGGTCCTGGGCTGCATCTACAAACTTCCGTCAAGAGAACTTGATGTTCTGTTGCCGACCGCAAAAATTTCTATAAAAACTGTGGACATTTACGCTTAAATAAAGTTATCAATAAAAATGTAGATTAGTTCTCGAAATATGTCTTCAAAGTATTTTTATGGGTTGTAGAGATCAATGGTTTTCATTTTGGCACAGTCATATATTCACACAAAATGAATTAAAGCAGAAAACAAGAAAGACAAATGTAGTATTTTACAAATATTATCTGTAGCAGTGTTGTGGAAGATATTTAGAGAGGAAAATTTGCTTTCTATATTTTAAATTTCCATGAACTTGTCAGTCAAAATTTACATTTTTTTTATATTTCTCCTTTGCAGACATCCATCAATGCAACAAGCTCTACTGCTATCATTTAGAATAACTCATAAAATTCTACTGCATTATTCAGGCCCTTAGAAAAAGCTTTCATTCTCGTAACTACTTAAATTAACATCATACAAAAAATAAGTGTATTAATCATCAATAAGTAACTAATTTGGTACAACCAGATTTTTCAAATAAATGTAATTTATTTGATAAATGTAAACGGTCTACATCATTCCTTTTTTTTTTTTTTTAATCTACTTGGTACAGGGTCTCACTGCACAGCTCAGACCTGTAGTGATTCTCCTGTTTTCAGCCTCCCCAGCACTGGGATTATAGGTACGCACCACCATGCCCGGACTTGATCACTCAGCACGCCCAAGGGCAAGGATGGTACAGCACGTGACACCATGAGATTGAACCCCAGTCCCTGCGCTTGCCTAAGCAGGTGCTTTAGTCTGCTGAGCTATCTCACTGGCCCTCCTTTTTCCAAATCAACATAAAAAAAAAAAACAAAAGCCATAGTTTCCTCATGTCAACAGATAATGCATTATACATACAGTAACTGGTTTTAAAACTAATGCTACTTTAATTGACGAGATCACTCACGCTGCACACACAATTTGATTAACATTTTATTTTTAATATACAAAGCACTATACATGTCAGCAAATTGCCCAGTACCATGAGTAAACTGAAAAACAGCCTGAATGCATCCAGGGAGGAATCAGGGCCTGATGTTTTGACTAGTTGTGTCAAACAGAAAGAAACAAAACCCTTCAGGGCATGAATTGCTAGTCATGGTTATTTTCATTGGATTTTTTTATACTTTACTTTTTTTGTGCCTATGATGAATGACAAAATGCATTTGCAAGCCATTTTGTTTATGGTAAGAGACTACAAAGAAATTTTTCATGTTTGTTTTTAATTTAAAATGAAAGCAACCAAAGAAAATTAAAAAGCAAAAACTGAAGCAGTTATTTAATGCAATGACCTTGTCAAACATTCCATGAAATGAATTGTGTTTGCTATTCTACAGTATTATAAAATGCTTACAGAAATGAACTAAAACTACAACTAATACTATGGAAAATTTTAAAAAGCTATTGTATATGATCATTAGTTACACAACTGAATTTTTTCCCAGTTTGATGAAAAACAATCTTGGGTTTTTCTTCTTAATATCTGCATTTATTTTTACTGCATTAACAGGAATGCTGTTCCATTTTGCTAATGATACGCCACCACACCACGCACTTGACATTGCCTTAAGTGTTTTGTTAATAAAAAAGTACATTAAATGCTATGTGACATTTTTGAGGAATCAATGTGTTCTTTGCCACTATTTTTAAATACTAAAATCCATAGCACTAACTCGGCAACAATGAGAACAGCAGTAAAGCAATCTGAATAAATAGCAACAAAAGTTATTTTCATTGATTGTAGAAGAAAGGGAATAAACAAAAGAAATGTATTACTAATTTTTTTAAGTAGTCTAATTTTATATAATCTCTTCCATCATCATACATACTGTATCCTATGTACACATGCATCCAATACCTAAGTTTTCCTAGAAAGAGGACAGCTGCTTATTTGTTTGTGCCACACAATTTATGCATATTAAATTATTAGTAAAATTTAAATTCATAAGTGGGGTACAATTAAAGCACCAACAACTTTAGGACTACAATCTGGAATATTACCATGACTACTACCCAGGAAGCCAAACGGCTACTTCCAAAGCGAAAGGACTACCTTGGGGGTGAAACACCCTGGGAACATTTAACAAATATTTATTGAAGCCCTCAGTCCTTCAGTCTCTTCTGGACATCTAAGTCCTCCAGGAAGATACGCAGGGCTGTGCTGGGATGGGAAACGTCCGACACCCAGCCACTCTACATATTTTAAGAATGTTTACTCTGTCTGCCAGCACAGTTTTGCTCAACATAAACATATGCTCAAAGAACTGACTTGTGTGTCCCCCAGAGATTCAGAGTAACCCAGTTTATCTTTCTCATGGCTACTTCTAGAAAAATAAGGAGCAGCTTCCCATACTTTTATATTTACCACCACCTGTGAACTTAGCAATAGCTTTTACTCCAAGTCCTAGATTTGCACTAACACACAATATGGACCAACTTCATCTCTATGGTCTAAATAATACAATTAAGGATTGAGAACTTATCCAAACTGACAGACTGTAGATATATGTATTTCAGAGTACAATTTCTGCATCTCAAATGAAGGTGTTTTAGAAGAAGCTAATATTAAAATTGACGTAAAAATATTAACAAAATGCAACCATACTTACGCAATCCACACATACCCGGAATCTGTTTATATGGATAAAACATTTTATATTACAGACCCTTATGTAACTTTGCAAAGCAAACAGCACTTTGGATTTCCCCAGATTTGAAGACAACACGAAGCACTGGCATTAGGGATTTCCACACTCTTATTTTCATAAAATGAACTTAGTCTTTATTTTGTTAATTTTAAAAAACTCAACAAAGAACTAAGGGCAAATTATTCCAGTCCATGGACCAAAAGGTCTGATCCAGGCAGACAGACTGAAAGGAGAATCCAGAGGCTGACCTGCTCTACCAAGTATAAACAGGAAAAAAAAAAAAAAGCTGCAAATCTACACCACTGTTCAAACTAAGGTAGGACAGAAAATCAAGGTGAACTATGGAAGCTTTTTAAAAAGTCTCGCAAGGTCGCGCTGATAAATGGAAATGGATATGACTTGGAACTACTAATAAATCATGCTAATTTCTTCAGAACTTACTGTCCTGGCCTCTCTGAACCTAGAGGTAATGGGCAGATTATTCACATAACTGAGTAATAATTTTATATCTCTTGCAATGGCTTATTGAATCACAGTTCAAAGTCTGTTTTCTATTTGGGTCACCAAAGAATATATGTGCATGTGCACTCAAAAGTTTCACCACCCCAGGGTAATCTAGAACTTTAAGTGAAGTATAAAGTACAGGCTGCTGTTGCTATTATACTCTATTTCCAAAATATACAAATTTAGCCATTTAATTTTTTCTTGAGCTTACCCTTCCTACTTTGCTGAAATTACTTATATGGCTGTTGGAATAATTTTAAAAACAAGCATATAAGCGGAACTCCATTTTGAAATGTTATGTTGTATACACAGAGCTTCCTTTATATGAAATAAAATATTTTATGAAAGCAATAGCTTACTGGTTAAAAGCATGAATGATACAGTTTAAATGCACAGGGTGCCATCCCTGACTTTTGAATACAGTTTGGGAGAGTGAGGAAAACACTTGCCTCTCCTGTGCCCTCTTCTCTATGAAAATTCTTATAAGAATAGCTGTATAATTGTGATGCGAATACATGAATGCTGTCGATGCAAGTCGCCTACTTAGACTGCATACGGCAAATAACAAGCGGGCCTTTAGAGCTGAAATTATCGTTTCTGTTTATATTTTGTTGGAAAGAAAAGAAGAGAAAGAGCATAAAGACTAGGTGAATGTAGGTTCTACCTAGAATAAAGCTGAGGGCAGCAGAGATAGCTCAGCAGCCTGCTTAGGCAAGATGAAGGACCTGGGTTCGATCGCGGTACTGCACGCTGTGCCAGTTCTCCTAGGCGTGCCAATTCTCCTTGGCGCCACCAAGACCATGCGTGGGGGTACATGCCTGTAATCCCAGCACTGGGGAGGCTGAAACAGGGGGATCGCTGCTGCACACTGAGACCATGTACCAGATATATAATATTAATATATTATGAGTACCAAGCCAGGTATTTGTAAGATTAAATGCTATCCTGAGAAATTCCATTAATTACTTTTTTTTTTTTTTTTTAAACCAGGGATTGAACTCAGGCCCTTGAGCTTGCCAGGCAAGCACTTACTCTACTGAGCCATTTCCCTGGCCCTTTAAAAAAAATTTAAACATAGAAAATTTCAAAGCACACATATGTAACTAGTACTTATATATTAAAAGTGCTTAAAATTTTCCTTTTTGCTTTATCTCTTTTGGGGTTTTAAGGTGAAATTTTAAAAAATTACATGTATTGGTATATTTAATTCCTAAATACTTTGGTTATATATGAGAATATTTTCTTGTCAATACTCCATTTTCATGCACAATTTAGTAACATTATACAATTTATTAAACTTCCCTAAATTGTACACTACTGTTGAACTTTTCAGAAAGATCTAAATAAAGTTCATACCCAGTATTTAAGTATGGCTTTTACATAATTAAGCATGTTAAAACATGTAGTAACATTTACATGTGTAATAACATGAGTAAGAACTTACAGTGACATAACTTTAAATTGTTTCCTATGTTAATGCATATATTTTCATACTATTTCACCACCACATATTAGTTTTGTGAAATACACAAAATTATGTACAAATATTGTTAATGTAATCATGAATACTTTTTCAATTTACGTGAAGTTTTTCTTTTTTATGTATACCTTTGCAAAAGCCCACAACTCTCCAAATGACTCTCACAAAGTCAGATGCATATTTGTACAACATAAAATCTTGTGATCTCTTGCTAATTCTGCTGAGTAAGTCTGAATATAAAATTCTTTCTTTACTCACCATGGTCTTTTAACAAATTTGAAATTGAAATTCAAATATTAATGGGCTCAGCAAACTAAAGCACCTGTTTGGGCAGGCTTAGACAAACGCAGGGACCATGGTTTGATCCCCACACCACATGCCTAGCCAGCCCTGCCCCAGGGCGGGCTGAGCCATACAACAACAACAACAACAACAACAACAACAACAAAGAAATTTAAATATTAAAATAAAGATTGGGAGAACTGTATAAGTTGGTTCCACTGTTCACAAAGCCTAGCAACACGAAAATAATTGATTAGAAAATGCACAGTCCAAACATTCATATGAAAGTGGCTACAGAGAATGGCTGCCTATTCAGACACCTTTTTGAGGAAATAAACTGAACAACAGTAATGTTTATAATAATAATGGTCTTTTTACACTTTAGAAAAATCTATATTTTATGAGGAATTAAACAGAATTTTAGAACAAATCATACTATGAATTTGTCTTAAAATGAAAAAACTAATATTGAAGATTGATATGTATTTATATGTACATTTGTGTATACATATGACTATATGTGCCACCTATCGTATATAATACATACATATATTATTTATTATATATAATATAT
>NW_004524748.1:2761498-2770997 GCF_000260255.1 Octodon degus
GCTTGGCCACCCCCTCAATTGCATAGACAAATAAGTTTTTACATATATATGATATATATCATATTATATATACAATATATTATATATATATAGTAGGCAGCACATATGTGCCTACATAAACATGAATGTACATATAAAGATTTGGCTTATTTATTTACTTATGTGAATTAGCACGTAAGGGCTGGGATGGCAGTCGCCATGACAGTGCCTGCCTACTATACAACCCTGGGTTTGATCCCCAGCACCACAAAAAAGAATATATTCTTTATAAAAACAGCACAGCAATAAGTAGCAGTTTAGATTCACTTGGATTCTTTTCTTTAACCTGAAGTCAAACAGAGGGAAAGACTGAGTTTCTTTTTAGCCATGGTGAGCTGCAAGTCTGGGTACAAAAACCTCTATTCTCAATTCATAAATCTGACTTGAATCATTAGATGCCCGAACGTAGTAAAGCAGTAATTAGAACTAACAGAAAGAGCATCGCTTCGCTGCTCTTAATTTCAGACTTCTGCCAAGAGAGTTATTATGAAGGTCTAGATTTGCCTGGGCAGAAAGAATATATTCCTTCTGAATATTTGGAGGGAGGTACACCTTTTGATAAAAATTACACTGTGTACTATATAATTATTCTTTTGTGCAGAATTCAAAATGGACAATAATGGCAGAATTACCTGAAAATATTACACATAAGGTTCATGCTGCAGGGTTCCAAGATCTCCTTTATTTTCCCTAAATGATATTAGCATAATTTAAAAAATTGCTTTCCTGCCTCCAATCTGTCACGTTGTATTCACAGCCAACACACAGAAGAATTTCATATACATCTGTCTGAACTTAATGAATTTTAAAATAAGTAAACATGTCTCTGACTAACTTGCAGCCAAAAGTATGTGCTGGCTCTCAAAGACCATTTAAAAAAATCTATAGAATAAAAAAAAAATTAAAACAGTTTTACATATTCAGTGGTTAACTCCAAACAAACAGAACTTGGGGTTGCGGCAAAAATTCCACTCCTCACGCATTCATTTATTAACTGTATGATCCACTTAACAAATACTAAGGACAAGGCGCAATTTTGAGAGTCAAGAATAAATATTATGGAGAAAAATGACCTCCAGATCCTATGGTTTTATGATAATACTGAAATATAAGGTTTTTTTATTGCTTAATTTACTTAGAGGTTAAGCATTCTATTCAGTTCTCACTGTAAGCTAAAAAATAGGTAGCAGTAATGCCGGGCCATTAACATCTGGCCAGGGGACAAGGCTCGCGCATGGCTCCTGTGTAGCCCTAGCCCCGTGTGCGATGCCCCCAGCAGGAGCCGCGATTTGTAAAGGGGATTTTATTTGACAGTATGTTGTACCTAACATAGAAATTAATGGCATACTTTGGAATGTAGAAACCTAGTCTAAAATAATGTTATTATTGCTTTGATATTTTCTGTAATCATTCTAAAAAAACCAATAAATGTTTAATCATCTTTAACTTAAAGAAATTCATGGTGGTTTTCAGTAGAATTAAAATGTAAAAGTTATTACTGCTACCCGTTATTTAAAGAACAGTTTTTAAATGTTTAAACATCATGAAGGAAAGGAAGCCACATATTGGTAGGACACATCTCCAAGTAACTAACTGAAAATCTATTGGCAAGTTGTGCAACTTCATAACATTCAAAAACGTTGTTTATATCGTAGTATTACTCTTCTATGTATTGTAACTAGAAATATCATAAAAGCTTTCATCAGCTATAATTTGTTCTTCTGTGCTCAAAATGTGGCGTTTTTTTTGTTTTGTTTTGAGACAGTGTCTCACTTTGTAGTTTGAGCTGGCCTTGAGCTCGCTATGTAGCCCCGGTTGGCCTCAAGCTCGGGTTGATCCTGCTGTCTTAGGCTTCTGTGTACTAGGATTATAGGTCTGCACCACCATGCCTGTCAAGAAAGGCATTTTAAAGGATTAAAATATATTTCCTCTCTCTCTCTCTCTCTCTCTCTCTCTCTCTCTCTCTCTCTCTGTCTCTCTCTCTCTCTCATATTAAATAACAACTCTACCAACAACTTAACTTTATAATTCAAATTTTCCTTAGAAACATATGAAGATAATAGTAGTACTTTTTTAAAGTACAGAATATTTTTACTTGTATTTCTGATACTATTTTGGCATTCAATGCAGGTTCTGTTCCATCCCTTAACAGAGATTTTACTAACTACTATAGGAATAATAGATTATAAAATTAACTACTAAATATTAAAAGGCAGATTTATCTCATTGCCAAGCCTTGTAGTTTATGAAACAATGTCTAATAAAATGGTACAGTTATAATTTATTTAGGCATTTAAAATTATTATATCCTCCATATTTTATACCTCTGTCTAGTCTTTCATATTCTATCTTTCTGTTTTATAGAAATGTCTTCTACCTGTTAAGTAACCTTAATTCTGTCTCATAAAATTTAATTTGAGAATTATGCTTCCATTTCCTAAGGAATATAAGTTTTGCTCATGTATTTTAAGAATATGCATTTAGTTTGCTAAGCTTCGTGGCCATGTCTGTAACCCCAACGCACAGGAGGATGAGACAGGAGGATCAAAGACTTCAAAAACAGCCAAGACTACATGATCGATAGTGTACAGCCAGCTAGGAGTACATAGCATGACCCTGTCTCAAAAAGACAGAGAAGAAAGAAGACACACACACACACACACACACACACACACACACACACTTTTCGAATTGGCAGTACTACCAGGATGTTTGCTTTTAAAAAATGCCATTTTCCTCCACAGCTTGCTTTGCAGTAACAAGTAGTATTTATTCTAGGATCTCATTCAAAATACTCAGGGAAGGGCTGAGAGTGCGGCACAGTGTGAAGCTCTTGCCTTGTATGCACAGAGTGGGGGGGGGGATCTCCTGCAGCGCAGGAAGAAGGAAGGAAGGGGGAGGCAGGAACAAAGGGAAACTCAAGGAGGACTAGGAAACATCTAAACAGCACAATACATTTTCTTGAAAAAAGATTAAGAAATGTTCAATACTATCCCAAAACAATGTATGTGATAGTTTCAAATTATAAAATGATCATATAACAAAGTATGTACAACACAGAAAAATTGTCAGATTATGATCATTTTGATCAAAACATTCATATGTTTGTACAGGAATATCCAATGTCTGCCTCTGGGAATTGTGTTAGATTTGATGTGGTTTCTGCTTTTTGGAAAAACACCTTCCTATCTCAGTAATATCTGCATACTGGACAAGACTGGGAAAAATGCTGCAATCATGCAAAGGTGCTTTCTGAATGGAGATGACCAGGAATGCTACTGGGTTGGCTTTCTCCCTTCAAGAAACATGACTACCAACTGATCCACTCAGGGTATTATAACTCACTGCCAGCACGTCTTTCTGAGATAGAAGAAGAAAAAATCTTATTATATCCTCTTTAAGCAAACACAGAGACTATATATATATATATATATATATATATATATATATATTACTTTAACAATGTCATGGTTTGTGGGATCACGTCTAGTTGTCTCCTCAAAGCCTCACAAAGCTACAGTGCAGGCTTTTTGGAGTTTGTGATTAATTCATGACCCCACACTGGGATCACTGGTGTGAGTGCTGCTTGGATTGTGTGTGTGTGTGTGTGCTACGCCTGCTCTGGGACTCATAGATTGAATGCAGTATAAGGAAAGGTGAGAGGTTTGATCTCTGCCACAGCCTCGGCTCCTCCCTTTGCTCTTTGCTGTTTTCTTCTGCCATGAATGGCTGCCCTCTGCCATGCTCCACTCTGCCTTGGAGCCAGCCAAGTATGGACTGAATCCTCCACAAAATATGAGCTACATAAACCTTTCCTTCCTTAATTTTGTGCGCTGGATATTTGTCCCAGCAATAGAGAAATGTAAATGAGACAAATAATTATTTCATGGACTTTTTTTTTAACAAAATAAAATTAAAACAAGCTTCCAATGAAAAATGCACAAAATATGTGTTAATGAACAAAGATGCCAGGGATCAAATTGATTGATTTTTTTCCTTTGATTCTTATTTTGAGATTAGTGCAAGACTTCCAATTTTTTTCTTCTTAAAAATATGTAACCTTGTGTAGTGCTCAGCTCATTAAAATGCAAAATGCTATGATGGGACCTTCCATTTGCATCCTGTCAGGATTCTCCCTTGCTCTTGCACTAGAAGCATGCACTGATTTATTTCCATGCATTGAGTGAATTCAGACATCATACTGTAGGACTACTGTTCAAACACCATTCTAAATATCTATAAGTTATATGTTAAAAACCCCAAAGGAGTGTTAATAACACAATAGGCTCTGCTATTTCAATAGGTCATTGAACGATACCTGCTGTCGTGAAAAAGCTAATGTACCTTCCTATAGATCTAGGAAATGACTCTGTCACTGGGGGGGATAACATTGATTATAGCTTCCTACTTAGTAGCAGAAAACAAAAAGAAATACCTTTCATCTCGTTCTTTCTTTCTAAAGCTGACTTCAGTATAAAAAAGGAATTTTAAAACAATTTTTTTTGTCACCAGTCTAAGGGAAGTCACAAATACCAGTGGAGATGTTTAAGGCTCCCAAGGGCAGCAGACAAGTCACCCTCACTCTCACAAACATTCTGGACACTCGCAGAAGACCACAGAATAGGAACAGCAGAGACAAGGGCATGTGGAATCAACTATGTCACGTATTATCTGCACATGTTTTTTGCTTTGTGTTAGTTTTTCTTTGTGTGACCTGGTTTGGAATGAGTTTGCCATCATAATTCCTCATAATCAAGATCTCTATGAACAGTTATCATCCTCAGTAATGAAGTCAATACTAGCTCTAACTGCCTTTGGCTGGATAATACTGTCATTAGCACAATTAGATTGATCTTACATTTCTTGAAACATCATGGTCCAAAATTTTGTGAAGATTATCGGAAATCTCAGACTGTGATATTGCTGCCTAAGGTGAACGAGACTTTAATTTTGTCCCTATGCAAAAACTCTACTGACAAGTGTCCACACTACTGGACCATGCAAATGAGCTGGTATCTATTTCTACAATGACTACACATTCCTCCAGCACAGCAGTAGCTGAGTCTAGGATATAGCGAGTCCTCAAGCTCCACAAAGGGTAAAAATGAGTCTGTCTGTCCTGTCCACATCATAGCTCCGACTCTACTTCCTCCAGCAAAATAGATCCATGGGTCATTTCTTGAATCAAAGAAAATAAAGTGCCATAAAACTCTGCCCACAACTCTTACATGGCTTATAGACCATGCAGGACAATTTTGAAACTCATTTCTGAAATGTAACACTGCTGCTACCAAGTAAGCATCCTCCACAAATGCAGAAAATTTCCATTTGTTATCTTTCTTTAAGAAAAGATATCTTTCTGTTATCTTTCCTTTTAGAAAATTTCTATAATAACCATGTTCTAGGTTACAATCCTCAAGTCAATTAATAATACACATGTAACTACTTCTTTATTTGTATGATACTTTACATTCTTACCCAAGCAATAAACATAGCTTCTGCTACTAAGTCAAATCAAGCCTTTTTGTTTGACTATAGAACATTTCCTATAAAATAAAAATCAATAAATTGAGTGAGAACTCAATCAACATCACAGCCAATAAAGCAATTAATTCTGAGAAATAACACAATATGTAATTATTTAATCATAACAGTTATCAAAATTAAACATAATTTAATTGCTTATTCAGAATCATTAATTATGTAAAGTTGAAAAATTACACTATTGAAGCAATCACTTAATCATTAGAATTTGAAAAATGTCTAAGTACTAATTCATTATTTCTGCTATGGTCTTGGAAATTACATCCTATATTTATAATAAAATCAACATAATTATTTTAAAAAGCATAACTAATGACATTGGCATGAGTTTGTATTATGGTAACAGCATACGAAAAACACTCAAATTAAAAATTATTTCTGAAAAAATAAATTCCAGAGAGTGAAACAAAGAAAGAAAAGTATATATTCTACATAGCTCTGGTTCACAGGTATTATACCTACTTAAATTCATTAGGAGATAACTCCTAAAGATCACAAAAATTCAACTATTATTTTCCTCAACAACACACTGTTTAAATTTGTATGAAGAAACTAAGGAAAAAAGTCTTACAGCTTTCTTGAAGTTTAAGATGCCAGGAAATCCCTAAATTTAAAAACTCTGCAGAAGAATAGCAGACAGAAGCAGGACTTTTGGCTGACCTTTCAGGGGACATTATTCAAGGATTCATTCGCTGCAGAATTACAATTAGTTTCTGACAGTGACTTTTGTTAATCAAGTTTGAATTTCCTTTGAACTTTACAATCCTGTGCTTGCGTGCATCTGTTTAACTTGTACTTACTCAGGCAACCTATCAGAAGCACTAAATTATGCAAAGCAACTACTGGCAATTCTTACATATGTGCATTTCAAAAAACCTTTTCATTTCAGTGTCTTTGAAGGGAGGTCTTAAAACAAAAAAAACTTTGTTTTTGCAGTACCAGGGATTGAACTCAGGACCTTGTGCTTGCCAGGCAAGCACTTATTTGACTGAGCTTTCTCCCCAGTCCTCATTTTTGTAAAGTGATGAAGACAGAACAAGGAATTCCTTGCCATTCCATGGTTCCCCAATCCTGTGTGCAGGCAGGCTGCAGAGTTTTCTTCCTTCCTCTTAGACAGCATAAAAGGCCTCAAAATAACACTGCTTAAAGAAGGACTACTGTCACCCTAATTTATTATTTTATTTTTTGTCACTATTTTCTTATTTTATTTCTGGAGTAGATGTGGCATAAATCCATCTCTGTGAATTATAGAGATGCTGAAATGCACCTCTCCTAGATATTCTCAATTGCTAAATAAGCTCATAAAGTTATAGAATCATGAAATGAAAAATAAAATACAGCTATTGCTAACGATAATCTGACCCAGCATTTTTCAAAATGTGTTCATATGAACCAACATTCTACAGAAATGAATGAAGACTAGATGGCTCCATATTTAAATATGCTATAGATGCCATGATAAAATATTTTAAAATTATTTTTCCCAATAGGAATTTTCAGAGCCTTTAAGAGATTATTATGCCTCCTGTGAATTTACAAAGGAAAAATGCTGTGTTCACCAAATGCATTTGACTGTAGAGCTGGTTTTTTGTTTTGTTTTGTTTTTGTTTTTTCCTGTCCACATAACCTCGAGCCTAGGATCTACCATTTGTTAGAAAATGAAGACCCACCAAGACTCACAATCTTCATAGCTTAATTTAGTGAAGTGAACTGCCACAATTAAATTTCCTTAGTGAAACAATCACAAGAGCAAACATGACAGCCACAGCCCTTGTGACACCTTAGCTTTTATCAGAATATGTGTTCACCAAATGCATTTGACTGTAGAGCTGTTTTTTTTGTTTTGTTTTATTTGTTTTTGTTTTTTCCTGTCCACATTGGCAGAGGGGTCACGGCTTTTGGAAGAACAAAGTAGTCCCTCTTCATGCACAGCTTTGTTGTCTGTGGTTTTATTTACACACAATTAACCACAGTGAAAACATTAAATAGAAAATTCTAGATTAAGTGAACTGATGCTTTAAACTGTGTGTCTTCTGACTAGCAAGAGGAAGTCTCAGGACATGTCATTTAGCCACACCTAGCACACGTAATATCTCCTCGCCTGGCATACCCATACTATATGTAATAGCTTCCCCTTAGCCACTTAGTGGTTGTCACTACTAGCAGATTGCTGTCACTGTGTCAGGAGATCCTTCCACACTAGATTAACACTGCATCATGAAACCAGCATTGTTTTCCTTATTTCCAGCCACTGTCATTATGTTGACATTGTATAATTTTTCATCATCACAGGAAGGGTGAGGAAAATACAATGATTTTTTTAAGAGAAAAAATATTAATCAAAACTAATGTGAATATTTTAATATTAAATATTATTAAAATATTCACATTACTTTTGTTAAAACATACACATTAGAATTGTTTAATTTTATTCTTTGTTACAGTTAATCTCTTATGCCTAATTTATACATCAAAATTTATTGTAGCTTTGCATTTATAGGGAAAAACGTATGTATAGGGTTCCATAAGAATCTGTGGTTACAGGTATCCACAGGGGTCCTAGAATGTGTCCCCAAGAAGATACCAGGGATTACAGTACGTGTTAGGCAGTAACAAATAGGACAATCAGGATTTTGCTCCTAATCCTGAACTAAGGGTCAGATGGAAAATCAAGGTATAAATGGCATTGATGTTAGAAGGCTATCTGAAAAAGTATGAAGTACAGAAAGCTGTAATCAGTGGAAGGAACAACTTCTGTGATTTCAAAATTGAACACCTAGCAAAGAGGAGACTCAGGAACACAGTGGCAGATGGGAGAAAGGACCACACGTGACCAGGCTGAGGAGCTGAGATGCAATAAACCCTGGCTGTCTGAAATCACAGAAAGCAAGTTCTCGGCTTTGAGGGGAGAAAGTTATGAGACTGGTGATATAACATTCATGGGCAAGAAGGTGAGAAGCAGATTGGTTGTGACACCTATGGAAAGGGTAGAAGCAGAAAAGCCAAGAGGTGCTGTGTCTGAAGCCCACGGCTTATCACGAAAGAGGTGGGTACAGAGCAACATGAGTGACAGATGTTGAGGTTACCGTTTCTTCAAGGATCATTCAAACTTCATAAGGATTAAAAGAAATTTTATGTGTACAACATTCCCCTAGAGAAAGACTGAAGTGTTCACTCTCACTATTAAAAATATATACAATTCAATAGGCTATCAGAAGTTGACCCCGAAATGCTTGTATTCAGTAAATAACTGGGAATGAATAGCCCAATAATTTCAGTCATTTGGCAAACTCAAAAGACTTAGCCCATGTTATAACTTCAATCAAAAAGTATAAAGGAGTGCACAGACCAAATAATAATAGTCAAGAATTCACAGTACTAAATGATTGTAGTCCCTCAAGTTATCATAAAAGCCCTTCAGGAGCAGTAAGGAAACCTGAAATAGACACACTTCTGTCTTCCAGACATAACTGTAACCATATAACTTTCTTTGGAGATAATTTCTCTTGGGGCATTAAAATCAAAAGTAAAATTACTAATATTTAACCTAATATTTATACTCCTCAATTTGTCCTGAAAGAATTACATGATATAAAAACAAGCTTTAGATAAGAGACTCCATGAAATATTTTTTATCTTGGCCAAAGGGAGGCATGTTATTTTGAAATAAGATAGAATGCAGTGTCACACGGGGGAGCTGTGCGGGATAATCCAGCGCTCAGTACCCTGGTGTTAAGGTTTCCAGTAACGCAGATGTCACAGCAGTGTAAAAAATTAAGTATGGGAAAACATAGACTCAAAGTAAATGTATCGAAATACCAGCATTGCTTACTTATAGGTTGACAGGAGTTACATATAAGGTATTTCTTCTTTAATATTTCTTTTTTAAAAATTTTATTTATTTATTTATGTGTGT
>NW_004524748.1:2772007-2795910 GCF_000260255.1 Octodon degus
AATAATTTTTTTTCCAAAGGAAAAAGTTAACAAATATTTAATACCATCATTTCTCTTCAAATAATAATATTCAAGGTCCTGAGTTTGATCCCTGGTAATGCAAAATAAAAATAAATAAAATGTGAAATATAACTATTCCTCCAAGTTATATTAATTTTGATAAATTATGTATTGAACAATCATTCTGCAATGAAAACAAGAACCAAAGATCCCACACACAATTCAGTCTGAGTGTTGCAGTAACTGAAGCACATATATTGAGAACTTCAATGCTGTTTTCTCATGATTCCATCTATCATAGTGTATTTCAAATACATTATTTTAATGAATTAAAGTTAAATCCTTTCTTCACATCACCTACCGCTATTCTTCAAATAAAACTGCCACTACCCTTTCTCCACCTACTCCCCCCTCCACACACACAAATACTTCCAACAGGAGATGCTATCAAAGGAAAAAGAGCTCACAGAAATTCCAATGGCTCCTTATATATCAGCATATAATATGATTTCTGTTGTTAAATACTATTGAAAACATCTTTCTAAAGTGATCACTCATGGGTAAGTTAAACAGACTCCTACCAGGAGACCACAGTAGTCCAGAGCAAGAAAACCGCTTAAAAGAAATGGATGGCATTTAGCAAAACTGGACACAGCAACACCACTCATGACCCACTGCTGCAAACAGTTTACCACACAAAGAAGAAGTCACATGGCACCTTCATGCATCCCACTATCATGAAGCACTTAATATTTGCTTGGAATTAATTTGTAGGCTTAAAAAAATAAAACTGTACAGGAATAGTATGAGAATGTGTATTTCACCATCCCTGCCCTCAAAAGTGATCCAGATTACAAATCTCTAATTGCCAGAACAAAACAAAGAAAAAGATATGGAGACAAAGTGGAAATAGGCAAGTGAGTCACTGAGAAGGTGATGTTTTGAACTGGACTTGAAAATGAGAACAGAGCCAGCAGGCCCCACCCCTGCAAACAACAGTCATGCATGGCTAACACGGACTTATTCCCTAAAGGAGAATGTCCCTCTTAGTTTGCATGTGAGGAAGGATGCTTCGGAGGTGTGTCCTTTCTGAAATGCAAGTCTAATCACCGCGTCACAGCTGACAAGATGAGCAGCGCATCCTCAGACAAAGTAGCTTATTCTGCGTGGAACAAGCACTGTGAGATACCCTGAGGGGCTCTGCACTCTTCCTTACACAGCAGCTAGAGACCACTGAAAAGGACTTGTCCTGAGCATGGATTCCAATGAGTTGTTTTTCGCTTATTATGATCAAGCTGACTGCTGCTCCCCGCCTGGAGACTCACTGCCAGCCCGCCTCCTCTGAGAGAAAGCCAGCTGGCAGAAGGCCAGCCGCAAACACCTGAGCTACACAATCCCAAGGACCAAGAGCCCAAGAGTGTTCCCTCGGGCTCCGTCATCCTGCAGAGCCACTGCAAACCACCGAACTAGCCTTGCAATTTATATTAATAGACAAAGAGAAGGACAATTTCAGTCACTAGGCTGTTCGAGTATCTGTGTGGCTACAGATTGTTACTCAAGCAGATTCTAAAGAAAAGAATTACTTTGAAATTTGGATAGAAATCAATGGTTCCCTTTTATACTAATCATTAAAATGCCTATGAAGCCTCTAGAATGGTATTAATGATTACCAAGTGGGTGGTACCAGAAGGTAATGAACTAGACGTCCAAGAGTTAATGCATAAGAATTTACTACTCCGAAGTACAGTGAAGCTAGATCTCCACTGCAATTTTGGATCAAGCAAACAAAATCTAATGCCAGCTTATTTCTTATTCTGTGCATGTTTTCTGTAGTCGTTCAGAAGGATATTGGACGTAAGTTTTTACTTAAAAATTTCTAGAGCTCTCCTAATGTAAATCAATCCAACTGTACTGTTGAGTTTCACTAACATCTAAATTTTTAAAAAATGGTGACAAAATCAACAAATTGGAAGATTGAACATATTTGTATAACATCCGCAACCACTTAATAAAGCATATATAGTAGTTATTGCAGGCGTGAACTGAGAGCATTATAACTGCTTCATGGGAAGTACTAAGAATTTAAGCACCCTGGTGAGAGACTAAGAGAAGGCAAAGTTCAGATCACACAATCCACCTCACTCTACCGCCTTCAAACACTATGCTGCTAGGTCTGTCTCAATGGGGAATTTTGTAAATTTCACCAAAGTCATCAATACTCATAATCAAAAGCACTGGCATAGGCTAGGGGAACCATGTGTGAAATATGAAATGATCATGACTTATGTTTCTTTATACATGGGAATGTCATTACTTCCAAACGTTATCTAGTGTAAAATATGCTCATAATTCTGTTTTTCAAAAAAGCTCTCAGTTTACATACAATGTGCCAGAGGACTATAATAATGCACATTCATGCAGAATGTTCACTATGAAGACTTTCATTTAATATTGATTTAGTAGTCTTTGTATTGTGAAATGAAAAACCAATTCAGTATTTAAATACAGGGAGTCTCCAACAAGTTATTGGTGGTTCAAGTTATGATTTTCTAGCTTCACAGTGATGAGCAAACCTACCTATGCAACCGCCCATTTTATTTTCAGAACAGTATTTGATAAGTTACCTGATATACTCAACATTTCATCACAGAATAGGTTTCTGTTATTGATTTTGTCAAAATGTAGACTAACTATGTGAGTGTCCTGAGCACATTTTTAAAGTAAGCTAGGCTAAGCTATGTTGTTCAGGATGTTAGATGCATTAAGTGCATTTTTGACAGTATCTTCAGAAGATGAGTCTATCAAAAATAAGACAATGTATACATTAGTTTTCTTCATTATTCAATTGGGAGAAAGAAATGGATGGTTAAAGCTTCTCAGTAGACAGTCAAATCCTCACAGAGAATGATGCATTTATGTTAGTGTCGCATAGGATGAGACTTCTAAGTGGTCCTTGAACTACTGTCCCTGAGACTGCTGAGTGAAAATTATGTTTATTTATTGTGGAGATCCTTGAGCCACCACAATGCCTGCTAATCAAGTTAACCTCTTCTCTCTCTTGCGTCCCTCATGTACAAACACTAGTGAATAATACATATAACAATTTTGAGAGCCACTTAAAAATAGAAAGATTAGAAAGATGATTCCTTGATTCTGGAAGTCCTTAAGTTCTATTATGAAAGCATTAAAGTCTAGAAAGACCATAGTCCAGCACAAGTGTTTTTCTCCTTAACTGTGGTAGCCTAACCACACGAGTCCTACTGTGTATTCCTCTACTTACTAGGCCAGTGGTGAACATTGCTAAATTTAGACTATGTATACATGTGTAACTCTTACATACACAA
This sequence comes from Octodon degus, assembly GCF_000260255.1. Lineage (NCBI taxonomy): Eukaryota > Metazoa > Chordata > Mammalia > Rodentia > Octodontidae > Octodon > Octodon degus. The sequence continues at coordinate 2,775,352 of NW_004524748.1, forward strand.
GAATTTATGGAGAGCCGTCTTCTACTCAACAACTGAGAATGAGTAATAAGAACAGACTTAGGGGTCTTCAAAAAATAAAGAAGCTTCCAAGGGCGCACTGGCTTTTACTGTCATACATAAGGTCCATCAGTTAGATGAAAAATACATATAAAATGTACTGCATAGGAAGGCTTAATAAATTTTTATGCAATCATCTAAATATCAGGTGACAGCATTTTTTTTCTTAAGAAAATAATGAACATAGTCATCGCCTTCACTTGAGAAAAAGATTTCAACAAAAACAAAACAGGAAAAGAAAGAAGAGAAAGAGAGACTTTGCTTTTCACAGGTCTCAGCCAGCCCCCTGAGGAAAAGCAGAGGCCAGGACTTTCTCCAAATGGGTGTAACATCTCAGGGGTGTGGCTTTTCTTCCACTTATAGGGATTAATCCTGTTCTAAAGAACTGGGAAGCAGTGTGGAAGGAAGGAAGAAAAACAAACCTTTTCTGCCTAATTTGTAATTGTCATTGTCTTCTGACTAAAATTCTGTCACTAAACTTTATTCTCAAAATCACCTCAACCTCCCACTGACAAGACAAAAGAAAAACAAAGAGGAGGTAACCCTGAGGTGGGCAGAGGACAAGGTTCTTAGGGAAGAATGCAGGCTGGGTAATACAGCAGGACTGTGGGGGAACCAGAGCACTTCTAAAACATAAGCCGGGAACAAAGGGAGCCACGTGCCAGCAGAGGTAACAAGAACACAAATGCCAGCTCACCCACACCTCCACAGGTAGAAAGTGAGCCTCCGCGCTCAAGCCATTCGAAGGAACAAATCAGACTTTAAAACTAGCAGAACCACCATCCCAACTCAAACAGCACTTTATGAAAGTGTGAAACAGAGTGGGACTACATGAATTTTCCTTCCTATTTTCATAAAATCCCCTCTTCAAAGCTTGTGGAATAAAAAAAAACGGGATTATAAGAAGATTAAGCAGTACAAAGAATGTCTTTGTTGCTCTGCACACTGTTTATACCCAGATATGATGAGGCTTTGCATTCAAAACCCAGTTGTAATAGAGTTCCACAGCAGAATGGGTACAGTGAATGCAGCCACCATGAATGTTGGCAGATTATTATACAAAGGGCAGTTATCCCACAGAGAGGGCTGGCGGGTTGACAGGGGACCAACAAACGCATAAACTCAAAGGCATAATGAGCCCCACTTCCACCCTCACACTTCCCACCCCTTACACACTGAGGAAAACAAATCACCAAAATAGCCTGTGGCCTCCACGCTCCACATTCTGCTTCTTAGTGAGAACCCCAAACAGAGACTACTGGAGCCCGCATGGTCCTTTATGTACAATGCAATTTTTTAAAGGGAGCAGAGGCTCAGTTCCACAGCCCTTCAGGACTCCATGGCCTCCTGTGAGGTGGGCTCCTAGGAGGACTTTTGGATCCACACGAGTGTGGAAAGCCACCAAATCATTCCTCAGGTCCAGTGCATGTCTGAAAAGCAAAGGAAAGGAGCCAACCCAATTCTTTCTCCCATTAAAGATTCCGGGGTGGGGGGGGGCATCTGGAGGTGGCTACCTGCTCAAAGGCTGCAATAGGAATGGCTGCATGATTTCTCATGGACAGGAATGCTGCTATTTGAAAGCAACTTCCATATTCTTATTGTGCATTAACAGAAAGAGCCCTGTCATTAATTTATATAATCTTTGTTCTCTATCCAACATTGATACACATCTTTTCATATTTTTATTATCTTCACAGTATTTAAAATTCTAATTATAAAGTGAAAATCATCACTAAACAATGAAATTACAGTTTCAAATATTTAGGTGCACACAACAGTTGGCTGAAAACTTCCTCACTTATGCTAGCACAGCAATATACTGTGTTGCAATGTAAAAGCCACTTAGACGTTTCCAAATGGAAAAATTTATAGGCATGGAGAAATGCTACACCTGCAATTTGGAAGACCAAGTATAGCTGCTTTTCTATACATGCACCAATTTTTATAACCTTTCCACTTAATTTCATGGATTGAAGTGAAACAGCACCCCAACATAATCTCAATATTTTTACTATGCATTAATAGATGCCCCTATCATTTCTTTTTTCTTTTCCTTTTTTTTTTTTTTTTTTTTTTTTTAGCAGAACCAGGGATTGAACTCAGGGCCTTGTGCTTGCCAGGGAAGCTCTTATTCCACTAAGCCTTCTCCCCAGGCCCCCTTTAATTAACTTGTGTAATCTTTGTTCTTTACTCAACATCTTTCCACATACAGGTCACCTTCTTATTTACATAAACTAGTATTTTCTCAAATCGTCAGCCAATCATTGGCCAGACAACAGCTACAACTGTCAAATCGTTTTCTTTTAGTTCAAACTAAAGTAAGTAGAAAAACAAACTGGCATTCTACTTTGAAAGAAAATGAAGCTTTTGACATTTCAGGAAGTTAATACACGGATAAGCTGTGTAACAGGAACGGCAGTCCTGAAAGAGAATTTGCCCCGAATAGCCACGCACTGCACTGGTGCATTTCTAACTGCGACGGCAGATGAATGAGGGAAGACGAAGTGGAAGCGCTTCTGAAGACACACGCTGCGTTTCCTCATTATGAGGATAATCATAAGCAGTAATGAAATTTCTTTTAAAAACTAAATAATCTTAACGTGAAAGAAAAGAAAATTATCATCTGGGCATTAATCCTTCCTTTTCTAGACATTCTTCTTCCTAGTAAGACAAACCCATCTTCCTACCCCAGGTGGAAATTCTCTCTACTGATGTGCCTTTAAACCCATTTACTTCAGATGGAAAACAGATAACTAGTCATTAACCCCAAAATTTTATTAAAGCAATTCTGTTTCTAATGATCCAGTTTTATTATTGTAATTTTTTTCCAAAGAAATGCAGAAATCATTGTTCTAATTTACAATTAGTTTATAAATGTGTTTTTAAAGCAAAAAGTTATGAATTCAATTTTTATGCATTGCGATAAACATTCTTTCCTTTAATGAAAAGAAAATATTCTAATATATGAATTCAGAAAAGTTTTATTCAATAGCATGATGATTTTTATTCAATATACTCAAAAGAGTAGATTTTGTTCCCATTTATTCTATTAGGACAACAAATCTCTTTTTCCATTCAGTTTGATAAATAGTAAATTCCTGCCAAAGCTTTTTTACATGGTTTCAAAATAGACATTTTATTCAATGGATTAAACAAACATCAGGCCTGCGACCAACTTTCAGTGTGTGAACCTAGAGCTGAGGAACCTTGCTACTACTGAGAGGCGCCCAGAGACGGGCCGCACAGTCACTGAGAAGAGTATGGGGTTGGATGTTTCAGAGTAGGACAAATACTAGAGACATGCTTTTCCCCGGGTGTACGAGCCTCTCGGATGTGCACACCTCAGCGGCCATGACAGAAGCCCAGTCCTGGTCCCTGTGTGCCCTACACTTGGCTGTTCTCTACGCAGGCAGGCACAACCTAGGGCAGGGAGTGTCAAACTACGGCAGGTGGAGCAAATCAAGTGGGACATACAGTACAGGGGTCCTGTATTTTTTTAAGAGAATAAAAAATAATTAAAAAGCATTAGAAATACAGAATTTCTAAGAAAGATAATAAGAATTCTACATGGTTATTATATTGCATATTGTTATCTTCAAAGTAATTGTTCAGACGTAAAATTTGAGGAAAAAATTTAAGTGTTAACTGTCCTATCAATAAACAAACAGAAGTTGGTAGTACAATTAGCTTAGCTATATTTTTTCCCTTCCTTTTGTTTTCTCCTTTCCCTCATCCCTGTTGTTCATGCCTTTTGAGCAGTTTCTTTCCCTTTCACAATATCTATTGTGCCTTTGGATTTTATTTACTCTTTCAGCTAGGGAGACAATATGATGTTCACAAATGTAAATTTGATATATTTCACTTATGAATATGGTCTCTAGTTGCATCCATTTACCTGCCAAAGCTTTCTAACATATGTACTTCAACTACATTATAAACTATATAATTGTAATATTGTCTAGGAGATAGTTTTAAAAAGATACATTATAGGATATTTTCATGTTTGTGAGTCTTAGTCACCCCACAGCAAAACCTCAGATATTAAAATTCAACTTCATACCTGTCTATAGATGTTCTTCCACGTAACTGAAAATATTTTTAGGGGGAAGCCTCATGACCCAGAGAACTTCCTAGGGACAGAGGTTATTCATTAAAAACTATTATTAATTAAAAACTGATTTACGGTTTCTTCTTAAACAAGAAATTAAAACTATTTCATTTGTCTGGAGCATGGTAGCACAGCCTGCAAGCCCAGCACCCTGATGCTAAGGTAGGGGGATCACAAGTTCCAGCCCAGTGTGGAAGACCTAGAGAGACCCACAAAGTCCCACTCGGGCCTGCTGATGTCAACCAGGTACCTAAAAGTCAGACAAAGCTTCCCCTTCATTTTGTGTCACTTTGGGTCAAATCTCTTGTAAGAGAAACAACTCCAGGTCTGAGATAAGGATCAACTGCATGGCAGTCTACCACAGCACCACAAAAAACTGGTCCTATCTGGTGAGTGCCAGTCTGTTCCACCTTTTCTGACATGTGTTGCTGTGAGTTCCTCAAATGGAAATCTTCTCTCTACTTTCCCCTATTTTCTTTGCTAGGGGCCTACATGAAGCCCTCCAGGCTGCGCTCCCCTTCTCCTCTTTATTTCCGATTAACATTTTCTCTTGTCAATTTGTGCTACAAGCCTCAGTTTTAATTTCTATGACCACTGAAGCAAGGAGTTATGCTAACCAGGAACATTACTTTGTTGGGACTCCTAGACCTAGAAGACCAGGCACACATTATTTTGCACCAGGAAAGAAAAGTTCCCCTCAGGCAATAGCGAAGGGCTCTTTGGAGAGTGATCACTCTGACATTTTCTTTCTAATTTAAATTTGAAATTCTTTTCATTTCCTTTTAGACATAACACCATTTCAAGTTCTTTTACAAGGAATTAATATCTGTATACCACACAGTAACTTTCTCAGATTTTCCTTGCTATTTGTACTAGGGAGAGGAAGACAATTTACAAATTCTTAGGGTATATGCTGCTCTTACCACATGCTCTATAAATATGTATTAAAATCCTTGGGTAGAGGAATAAATTATATAATGGAAAGTATTTTTAAAGACCATCATTTGCAAATGAAATTATATTTTGAAACATGTTTCAGTAATACTAAGATCAAGAAACTAAAAAAAAAAAAAAACCTTAGAAGTTTATGTATGTAGGACTACAAGATATCCAAAATAGATGCCCCACCATATAAATGGCACTCTTTAATGAAATTGAGGTAGCTTTTGAATTTAGCATTTTTAGCATTTCATACTGTATATTTTCATACTTACCTATATCCCAAACAAAAGAACACTAAACAAAGCAAAATCCTTTTAGCTCATAACTTAAAGATTAAACAATTCAGAGCTCAAAAATATGTCCTACAACTCATTATGACTATTTCACACAATATTACATATCCAGTCTATAAGGTAGATATCAATTCTGTCAGAGCACTGGCATTCTAGATGTCACAATGTATTACTTTTTCATTTATCTTATGCGTCCAGAGAAAATTAATTTTTAGTAAGCATTTTCACGTCCTTCCACTGTAGATTCAAAGACAGTCATTTTTTAGTGGTATTACTGGCAACAAGACAGCTTTTAAGGTCTCAGGAGCCCTATGCACCTTGCTTCATTTCCCTGAAGATGGAGAAATAAATCTCATCATTTTACGTCTCTCTAGACTATTTATCAGAACGGTGAGAAGTTCTCTCATTAATGGAATTCTGGTCCTTCCACCACACCAGCAACCCAATCGACAGAGCCTACAGAGACAGAACACTCTTTGACCTTAATCTAACATATGTATATTTTTCCAGATAGATGCTTCAAAGTTACCCATGACCTGTGACAGCTTTATTTTCAATAAAGTTTAGTTCAAACATACTTTTAAAATCAGTATTAGTTAAATAAAAATATAAAAACATGCAATTTGTACACAGAATTATGGAGTAGGTAAATTTTCCTCAGTACTATTCATAAGCACGTATTTATAACCTAAAACAAAACTTGAAGACATATAGAGTGGGAAAGAGCACTTTACTAATTTAAAACTATTTTCAATTTTCTGCCACTGGTACCTACTTCCTTGGACCAGCTCTTCTAAGGTTCATCTTGGTCAATGAAACTGAGCAGTCAGACTGTGGTACTGCGGAGACATGTCAAAACTTTATTAGTAAGAGCCCAACTAACTTTCTTTGTGATACCTAGTCCTTAAGAAAAAGAGAAAATTCATAAGAAAATGCAGTAGAAATTATTGTTCTTCAAAAAACGCTATTAGCAGAAAGTTCCTTGACCCAGAAGACATGTAACCCACAATTATACTAGAAACTTCACATTTCAAAAGAAATTAACCTTAGGCAGGCTAAAAGCCTAAATCAGAGAGGATAAATCAGTTTTATTATGAGCTACTTATAAACGAAAGTGCTGAGACAGTTTTAAAATATTTGTAGTAGAACTGGAAAACTAAGGTAACTACTGGATACTTTATAAATTTCCAGTTACTTTCCACCAGAGTATCTGACTATACATCTGACTTATTGGGGATAATTGTATATGACCTGTGTCCAATTGTACTTTTTGGATTCCATCACAATATAGTTAGTTTTCAAGTCAGTGTATAATAGTTATGCAAAATTAAAATGGAAGCCACAAATCAATCACAAAATATTGTCCTAGTCTTTGTTATTTAATCCTATTCTGACTTTATTTCCAAAATATATGGGAATGCCTTCTATATTAGATTAAGATGATTATTTTATGCATAACATAAAATATTTTAGCACCAACCTTTGCAAATAGTGCATTATTAACAAAATTACACATTATGCCACTTATTATACTGGGACAAAATTTAAAATTTATACTACTTTCCCAAATCAACAAAGAAAAAGACTTGTTTGAAATTGAATATTTTAAACAGGAAAGTGACTCAACACTGCAAGTATGTAGACACTCCTCTGACTCTGTACAAAGAAATTCTACCCAGCAATGAAAAAATTGAAATACTATTATTTATAGCTAGAGTTATCTCTATTTAAAAGGTACATTCTTCAAATTCAAAAATCCCAAATAGAAAAAAGCAATCTATAATCAATGACAAGGTATTAATCATAACTTTAGGAAAAATTCTACAAATTCCTCAAGTTACAATATAAAATTTATTGTATAGAAATGGAAAACAAATACTGAAAAAGTATTCTAACTTCATTTTTCAATAAATTTGCTGAATAAGAACTGGTCATAAATTTCAGTTGTCACATAAGCCAAAAATAAATGACAACTCAGTATTCCTGGTGTAAGCTTCAAGGATAAAAGCGTTTTAGGTGCCACAGTATTAAATCAAGTACCACAGGGTACAACCTCTCTGACAGCTGAGTTGAAGAATATCTTAAAATTCAAAATTTTCACTTTTGCAATTTACTTACAACTGTATCTTAGGTTACAATTTAATGAGCACAAATATATGTCTTTTGAAAACATATATAATTTTTATAGTCTATGCTGAAGGGAGTCTCCATTACCCTTCCCCACGAACTCGACTGATTTGAAAACCAACAGCAGCCTGCCCCAGCACACTGTCTCTGGGTAGTGATGGTGAACCTTCTAGAACTTTCCATGATACAAACTGCCTGCTGCATCAGATATGCCACAGGTTTGCCACCATTGTTTCAGAGTTTTCCAGAGAAACAGAACCCATAGAAGATATAGAGAAAGAAGCTACACAAACTGGTACACATTTATGAACATCCAGGAGTCCATTGATTGCCATTTGCAAGCTGCATAAGCAGAAATTCTATGGCAGATTTCCAGTTCCAACCCAAGATTAAGAAGCAGGTATGCTAATAGTATAAAACCTGGTCCTATCCTCAGAACCAAGAATTAGGAGCTCCAGTATTAGAGGGCAGAAGAAGAAGGGTGTTCTCGTTCAACTAGAGAGACTTTTACCTTCCTTACCACTTGGGGACTCAATAAGCTAGGTGATGCCTTCTTCCTTTATTATGGGAAATCTTCTTTGCTTGGTCTCCCAATTCAAATGCTGATCTCAGGCATTCACAAGCATACTCAGTAGTAATACTTTTCCAGCTGTCAAGGAATACCTTCTTTTAGTCAAGTGAACATATAAAATTCACTATCATGTTGATCAAATAATACCCTACTAACTTGAAATTTGGAAAGAAAAATGAAAATCTCAATTAGCCTTAACTTGAGAGGTCATTTATGTACCAGCAGAAGAGCCATTTCTCACCTTAGGCCCAGATGCCAAGATGCACAGGACTCTTACAGAGAAGAGAAAGACGCAGATGCCAAACAGAAGCACTATGACCCAGCTCTTCTTTGAGTCTCAGGCATCCCCCAAAATCCCAGGTGGTAAAGGCTCCCTTCCTCTGGTGCTGCTAAAGGCAGGTGTGAAGACTTTAGGAGACTCCTTGCAGCGTGCCCTCGACAGCACTGTAGAACCATGGTCTCTTCTTTTTTATTTTGCAGTAGGGACACAAGGCTAGCAGTTTCACTTCTCTAACACTCCCACCATTCTTTGCTGCCTCAGTCAAAGGAGGTAGACCAACCAATCAGGTACTGAAATTTCCAATACCGTGAACCAAAGTCAGCCTTGTCTGTAATGTAGAGTTAGATATTATGAAATTACATAGGTATTACTAAAGATATATGGTAATAGTGTTTTTAATAAATCAGATATTTGACTCAAAAAAGGCATCTTGAGCTAGCCAAAAAAAAAAAAAAAGAAAAGAAAAGAAAATCCTTCAAGCTCTTAAGGAGACCAAACTGCAGTAAACAATCTTAAGATCTCTGCAGGGTGTCTGAGAACTCCCCTGTTTACTCATATAGCTTAAACATCTCTCTCTTGATACCAACATCTGAATGAGACAGCCATTCATTCCTCTGCCTTGTGTATGAGATTAGATCATTCCATTTTTCCACTACTAAAAAATCAGTTTAATATCTGAGTTATGAATGGAACCTTACACCTGTGACCCTAGCACTCAGGAGGCTGAGGCAGGAAGACCACTGAGAGTTTGAGGTTAGGCTGAACTACAGTGATACCATGTCTTAAAAAAAATGAGTCCTGAGCAATTGTGAAAGGAGAACAGGAAGCATTATTTTTTGCCTTAGAAAATAATCATGATATACTGTTAATCTTAAGGAGTTCACATAAAATCAACTCAGTGTATGGACACAGGACGTGACAAAATTTCTTCATATGTAGGTGATTTTATTTTATTTATATTTTAATGTTCCTGAAAAATTTTATTGAGTATTATTTAACAAATCAAGACAACATTTATTTCTACCTTTAAAAATAAATCTGAATAAAAATAAAAAAGGAAAGAAATAGTCCTATAAATATCAAATGGTTGACTTTTCATTTCAAACAAAGGATGGTTTGATCTCCACAGAAAGAAAACTACTTCACATTACCATCACCTTTTGTGAGTGCGTGCTACAATCATACAATGCTGCTGAACACTTCTCTAAATATGTCTCTTTTCTTTTAATTATAAAACTCTCTTTACTTAATAAAGTGGTCAGAAACTGTATCACGAAGACACACAAGTAGACAGGAGGGTTTGAGGACAAAGCTAAAGGGCAATATTTAAATTTTACTTTTTCTCAAGCAGTGCAGAAGCAAAGGTGAAAGAAGAGCGATGGGAACACAAGATCTTAATCTGTTCTCAGTTTAACTTATTATTATTATTATTAATTATTATTATTATTATTATTATTATTATTATTATTATTATTATTTTGTACCAAGTTTTGAACACAGGACCTCGCACTTGCCAGGTAGGCATTTGTGCCACTGAGCTATCTCCCTGGTCCAGTTAAACTCTTTGAATGAGCAAAGAATTCCTCGTGACAAATGAGCACAAATCCAGGTATTATGGTGCCTGGCAGCCTTTTCAACTGGGTCAGTCCCAATGGAGATCGTTACTGTGTCTACCACTCTGATTTCCATTCTTGGAGAAACTGATTGCTCAGGCGGCCGAATCACTGCACAGCACTGACGATATCAATTTTCAGCTTGAGGGACGGTAGGGAATAGTAGACAAGGCAGAAGCAGGAACAGGAAAACTAAACAGTTTAATAAGTCAAACCAAAAGGGACCCTTCTGGAGCAAGAATGCCCCAATCATAGCATTACCAACCTATTGCTCAGGTAAATATCTGCTTTACAAACAAAACACCTTAACATACATAGGTAAAATTTAATCTACATCTGAGAAGGTCCTATTTGATAGGTCTCAACTAAATATTAAACTGAAAAACAAATTCAATTTTTAGAAACCTGTAATTCTTGCTTTCTTATATTTATAGTCCATTTTCATATTCTTTTACACAGTACAGGTATAGTTCATATAAAAAGATTCAGGCCAGATACTACGTTTCTGCTTCTTTCTTGAATTGCAAGAAAGGTATGCTTTAATGAATAATGAGGGCCAGGGAGTTAGCTCAGCAGCATAAGCCCCTGTATGGCAAGTGCAAAGTCCTGAGTTCAACTTCCAGTACAAAATATATCTATACATCTATATATTTATATTTATATCCATATATCTAGATCTAGATCTATCTCTCTATATCTATATCATCTATATCTATTAATGAAATCATTGGCATAGGCTTTATAAGTTTTACCTATGCATGTTCCCAATCAGTAAGTCCAGTTATCTCAGGAAATGTCATGCTGTTTCTGCTCATAAAGAAAGTTAAAAGCATTCTGTGCTAGTATATCCAGCTAACCCAATAAATTAAAATTAAAAATTGGTAAAATTTAATTCCCTGTAAATATATTTAATCCTGTAAATATATCAGTATATTCTTCCTGACTGGACGTAGTCTCAGAGCATGATTTTATTTTTATTTTTTTGTATTTTAGAGAAGGGTCTACAGGGTGTTCAGGGTCTCACTACTAGATCTGACTCACTGTGATCCACCTGTTTACAGCCTCCTAAGAGCTGGGATTACAAGCAAGCACCACCACGCCCAGTCTCAATTGATGTCTCAGGGTGCCCCAGGGGCGGGGTTGGCACAGCAGGCCTGGGGATCAAACCCCAGGCCCCTGAAATCTGCTCAGCTATTTGGCCAACCCCTTCAGTGCATGACTGTTGCCTCCTAGTTTACACTAAGGACTTTCCTTCAATCCCAGAAATGACCCAGTTTATACCATATACTAGAAAATATTCCTGCTGACAAATGTATACAAATTTCGCCAACCTGAAAGAAGTAACAGCAAAATATGCTCCCTTACCTTTGTGAATATCCTCCTTTACCTATTGTGAATGCTGCTGCCAAGTGTCCTCCAGTGGAAAGATGGGCTTGTTAAAACACATAGCAGATCTGATATTGTTTGGCTTCTGGCTTTTCCTCAAAGCCTGAACGACCATGAAGGGTAAATGTCTTGAACTGATTCAGGCCTTTGAGTCCCACCATGCCCGGTTTCAATGGCTGAAACAGGGCACCCAAGAAGCAGCTGGTGCTGGCATGGCATGCGGTACTGGTGATCAAACTTGGGTCCTTCTACTTGCTAAGTAGGTGCTTAGACCACCGAGCTATCTTCCCAGCCCCAAAACACAACTTTAAATGATATTCATCGTTTTGAAGTATGAAATCTGTCTCCAATTAGTTTATTCATTTTCTTTCTTTTTTTTTTTGTAGCATCTGCTGGTGTCTTAACCCTAGGATTCAGTGATTTGCAACAATGTCAGTGATATGAATAAAAAAAGAGTTCTAGACCTAGAGACACCTACCCCTTTAGAGCCTACTGTGGAATTCGTCTATCGCGAAACCAATGAAAAAAGATTTTTTCAAAGGTATTCATTTTCCTTGCCTCAACTTTGATATGCTAGACAACTATAATTTTCTATGTTATTCAGTATGGTTACATTTTCAGAGGACACTGGTTCTTGTGTATTTCTCCTGAAAAGTCATGTATAAATGTTTCTTAAAACAAACAGAAAACTAGCAAGCACAGCAAAAGGTAAGATGTTTTTTGCATGAAACTTTCTAACCAGAAAGGGGACTGAGGAGATGGCTCAGTGGAATAAGTGCTTCCCTGCCAAGTGCAAGGCCTGAGTTCAAACCCCAGTTCCACCAAAAAAAAAAAAAGAAAGAAAAAGAAAAAAGAAACTTTCTAAACAGAAAGTACTAGGTAAGAAATGCTCATTCTCCACTGATCAAAGTGATAAACTTTTTTCTAATTATAAAGTTTTTATGACTAGACAACACCATCCCAAAACAACACATGATATTGTGAATATCTGAAATAGCTTTACAGAAGGTTTTAATTACTTTAAATCAAGTCCTTAAAAAGGTGAAATGATAAAATACTTTAGGGATAAAGAGCTACAGAAACTAAAAAGAAGAGAGAAAATAAAGTGGAAGAACACATCGAAGGATATACTTTTGCCACTGCACCAGTCAAAATAGGAGGAAAATAACCCAGTACACTTCGATACGTAGTTTCTATGAGAGAGAACACTTTTGTAGACTTGGATGTACACAGAACAGAAATAAAGACAATGGGGAAAAGAGGCAATCTCTAAGAATTTCTCTGACCTATGGCTCCCTATTACTGGTCCCACTGGTGTTTTCAGTCCGGGCAGCACTGCATCTCTGCCTTGTTTGAAGTAAAATGCATAGCTCTGTCTATTGAGCACCATTATTTTCAGTATTAAAAGGTAGAGTGTTAGGTTTGCACTCTATGTAACAATTCACATAACCCTATATCAAATAAAATTGTGAAACTAAATATATATTTATAGCGTAGACCATAATCACTCTATTTTAACACCTATGATAGACAACAACTACTCAAACATTAGGGGGTACACTTCAGCACAGCATGAGCAGATTTGGCTGAGAGATCTCCATTAATGGCAAAAGCTGCACAGTTCAATCTTAACACACACTGTGTTGAAAATGTACCCCCAAAAATGTTTCTGAGCAAAATCTCCCCCAAAAGTCATTTTAAATTTCTCAGCACAAATCTAGCTTTTGTGAGGTAATTACTTACCAATATTCGTACCATTAGAATATAAATAGGACCTGGTTAGGTAGCATGGACTCATAACTCTAGTGACTCTGGAGGCTGAAGCAGGAGGATTTGAAATTAGAGGCCAAGGGGCCAGGGAGATAGCTCAGTAGGATAAGCGCTTGGCTGGCAAGTGCAAGGCCTTGAGTTCAATCCCCGGTACAAAAAAACAACAACAACAAAAAAACACCTAGAGCCCAGCCTTGCCAACTTAGTGAGAACCTATCCTTAAATTTAAAAAAAAAAAATTTAAAAAGGACTGGCATGTGTCTGAGTATGAAAGCTCTGGGTTCATTCAATTCCAATTCCAATATCAATACCAATCCCTGGGTCCAATCTCCAAAAATCAAAAGAAAACAAATCGATAGGGCTTTCCCCCAACCTTAATTCATTCATTTTCCATGCAAAGCTTTAGCTGTGCCATTTAATTATGATATCTCTTTTCTTTGATATTAATCTCATATTAGCCAAGGTTCTATGTTCCATAAACTTACTCAAGTTTGGATCTTAGAATTTCTTTTATAAAATACAGCACAAAGTATCATTATTAGACAACATAATTTCTTTGATAATTCTTGATGGGATATATTCTAATTATCCAACTTCAGATTTTTCACTCCAAATATGCCCCCTTAGCCCACATTTTCATTGCTCACTGTGTCCGCTGGCCATGTACGGAGCCCACCTTCATTTCTCAGTCCCTGTCTTCCTCCCCCTCACACCTTGTCTTCTTCTTGGGATGCTCTTTCCATCTAAGAAAGCTCCATCTCCCTTTCTCTGTCATCTATATTCTATTTTTTAAATTTCCTTATAGTTTGGATTTGTCATGGAAGAGAAAGGAGCTCAGGCCGTGTGTCTGGTTTCTTCACTACACTTCACGACCCAGAGGTGCACCCATTTCCTACACGCACTCCAAATTTGTCCTTCTGGCACAGTAGAGCTCTACTTGTAGAAACACACATTTCATTATTCATTCATCTATCCATGGCTGATAGGCTGCTTGCAAGAGTTTGCTATTAGGAATTTGCCCCTGTAAGTGTGGGTATGCAAGTATCACTCTAATTATCTTTTAAAAATTGACTAACTGGAGATTAGTAATGCCACAAAGCAGCCTCTCATAATTAAAATTATGTTCTCTAAATAAAATTTGCCTAATAAGACTTCATAGATTCTTCCATACTAGAGGTATAACTGTAGCAACTAAGAGAAACACTGTTGGCGGCTATCTAAAATTTTTTGATGTCTATATCTTGTCTAAATGGAAATAAATTAAATGAATGGTTATCACGACTATAAACACTTTCTATATTGAGAACTCTAACACAGAAAATGATCTGGAATCCCTTCCTATCTCTTGTGCAACATTTAACTGTTATATACACCCAGCACCTAAAAAATATTAACCACTCAAGAAATACTCACTGAAAGCTCTAATATATACTAGTTTAGAATAAAAGCCAACCTCTTTACAGAATTTCAAAATTCTCCAAAATTTGGGGAAATCAAGTGGTGACAGACACAAAGAACATTCAACTACAAAGGCACTATGTATAGAATCACTCAAATTCAAATTACACAGCTAAAAAGAAGTTTACAAAGGAGCTATTTCTCTATCACTGTCTAGGAAGTAATAAATGCTTACTGTCCTTTGTAATTCTCAAGTACTTAAATGCCAACTGTAAACCTATATGCAAACTGTTTTCACTAGAATTTCCACTGAGATATAAAGCAGCGTACTCATGCATATAGATCCCAGTAATAACGATGGCTCTGAGGTAGAGGAATCCATTCTGTGCACTCATATACACATGTGCTAGCACAAAGACTTCCAGGTCCTCCTAAGTCTCTGTAAGTACAGCAGAAAAACAGCAAGAACTTACTGGGGATGAGTAACATGAAATCTAAGATGCCAGATTTTATTTGCATTAAAGAAAAATGTTAGAACTGAACATATCTGGCTTCTAGTCTCAGCGGAGAGCACTGGCTGCCCTCTGGAAACATGGGCAAACAACAACTCCGTAGGCCCCTCTGTCACTATGCTTTCAACTTTCTCTACAGATGAAGTAATCAATTACTTTTTGTTCACTCACTGACTCCCTCTATTCCTGCTCCACAGTAAGCGACTTAATCCTTTTGTTCAAAAATAATTATTCACAAAATAATTTTATATTAAATATATACTAGTTTGTAACTTATTTTATATACCCATTAGCAAAAGAATTATACCACAATGTTAGCAGAAAAGAGAACAAAAGTTTATTAAATTAGCTCCATTTTAGAAAGGCTAGACTGTAGGCTACAAAGGGAGAGAAATTTTTCTATTTTGTTTACCCATTCCTCAACACTTACAGATATTATTGTAACATATTATACAACTATATGTACAATGTAAAAACTAGAAAGACAAAAAGCCTACACAACTAGTGAAAAAAATCATTAATTTCAAAGTGACTTTTCTGTTGAGCTAGAAAAAATTTCTTTCTACTCACATTTCAAAAGTACTCGGGGCTGGAGAGATGGCTCAGTGGTCTAAAGCACCTACTTAGAACAAGCTTAGCAAAAGCCAGGGACCACGGTTCAATCCCCCAGCACCACATGCCAGCCAGCCCGCCCCCTGGTGGGCTGAGCTGGCCTCTCTTTCTCTCTCTCTCTCTCTCTCTCTCTCAAATAAATAAATAAATAAAATTAAAAAAGCCCCTTAGTTTAAAAAAAAAAAAAAGTACTACTGATTTAGAATATGAACATGTGTTAATATCCCAAATACTGCTCTATAACAGAAAACAGTACAAAGTCTGTTATGAATTGTCCGTATACTATATTTAAGCAACACATTCTGTAAACAAAGCTGTAAAGTCAGTATTAAACACTTTGTAAGAACTCTATTATAGTGATAATAAGAATATTACTTGAGACCTTCAGAATTTAACATTCTATTTGAAATATACCTTAATAGATAATGATCTCCAGCTGATTAGGAAGATGCAGCCTGTCCAGATTAGCACCTATATAAATGCTAAATTCACAACGTGTTTATGGAAGAATGGAAGCCAAGATAGAAAAATGTAACAATGAAACCAAAATATCGCCCGTGGTGTTGAAAACCTTAAATCTACAAGACGTAGCCATAAACAAGGGTGAAACCCCAAAATTTGCAACGACATGGATGAAACTGGAGACCATTATGTTCCGTATTTGAATTTATTTTTATGAATTAAACGTTAAAGGAGGTAAGCCAGACACAGAAAGACAAGTGCACGATCTCACTCCTGTGCGAGATGAGAGTTGGTCTCCCAGAAGCTGAGCAAGAGCGATGGTTAGCAGAGGCTGGCAGCACAGAGGGCAGGAAGAGGAGGGGTTCATCAGAGACCTTGAGCTATGGTCAGGTAAGAGTGGGGGTTCTGGGGTGTGACAGCCTAGGAGGGGACTATAGCTACTCCTAATGTATGCACTATGTCAGAAGCCAAGAAGAAAACATTCTGAACGTTTTCACCATGAAAACAATTATATGTATATGTAATTTAGTACAGGGTCTAGAGGGTCTCACTACACAGATCAGACTCCTAGTGATCCACCTATTTTCGGCCTCCCAAGCACTGGGATTACAGGCGTATGCAACCATACCCTATCTCAATTGCCATTTCAGCTTACCCCAGGGGTGGGGTGGCACGGCTCATGGTGCTGAGGATCGAATCCTGGCTCCTGCACTCTGCCTAAGCAGGTGCTTTAGTCCGCTGAGCTATCTGGCTGGCCTATTTTGAAGAGGTAGATGTGTTTAATCTGGTTTAAGTATTACACATGGCATACATGTATGGATATAACCACAGTGCACCATAAAGTGCATATGCTTATGTATCAGTTAAAAATATGTTTAATTTATAAAAACAAATTCAAATACAGAACATAATATTCTACAGTTAGTTTCAAATTCAGCATCAAAAAGTGTCATTTTCAGGGCTGGTGAGATAGTGCAGGGGACTAAGCAGCTGCTTAGGCAAGCTCAGAGAACAGGGTTAGGTCCCTGGTTCCACATGCTATGCCGCCTCCATCCCCGGGGAGCACTGTGCATGCGGCTGAGACCAGGCGTGGTGGCGCATGCCTATAATCCCAGTGCTGGGAAATGAAGCCAGGAGGGTCAGTAAGAGGCTGAGCCACATAGTGAGACCCTGTACCAAATACATAAATTAAAACAAAATAATAAAAATAATAAAAGGTGTCCTTTTTTTTCTACTTTCTTACATTCTTTTTAACTAACTAGGTCTTAATAAACACAATATGGGCAAACTACTTCTGATTTCCAACAAAAAAATAATTGCAAATACAATCTATACATTAAGTTAATTTTTAGTCCCTGGTTTTGCTTTTAATTTTCTAATATTAAGAGTTCAGATTTATTTATAGAGCTACATATTCTTAGGAATACCGTCATTTAAAACTCCTATCTCTGAGGCTGGGAGATAGCTCAACAGTCCAAGCACAGCGACCAGGGTTCAGTCCCCAGCACCACATGATGTGCTGGCCCTGGAAATCTGGACACATTGTGAGGACCCTGAAACTGGGCATGGTGGCACACACCTATAATCCCAGCTCTGGGAAGGTTGAGACAGGAGGATCACTCTGAGGCTGAACTGCAGAGCAAGAGTCTGTGCCAAATAAATAAATAAAAGATTTTTAAAAAATTAAAACTCCTGCATCTTTCTTTGCTTCTATTTAACTTTCTGGTAATGCTTGTTTCTTTCTAGGAATACATTTCCAAAAATCGAAGCATCCTTTATATGGTAGGTACATATGGATGCACACACAGAAAACACGACTGAGTCCCTGGATTGTGTGTATCTTCAAATGGAAGAAGTGAATTATCCTGGGTGACATTAAGATTAAAGACAATTATGGAACAAACTGATGATTATTATGTTTCCTTCCCTCCTTTTAACAAACTACTATTCTAAAAAATTCCGGAATATCATGACTCAAATATAAAAAGAAAAAATGGCCAACAATGTGAGCACCTCTGGATATGTGCAACCACTCTCCTGAGGGCAGCATAAGTATTGATTTACTTATTAGTTGATCTCATAGATGACAAAACCAGGACAAAACAAAGTCAAGTCACATAATGGATGTGTGCAAGTAGTCAGACGAAGAACCAGGCTGCCGCTCTCTCTAACTCTGGGACGAGGCCCCAAAAGTGACCACACACAGCTTGACTCTGTCCTTGAAAAGCAGTGTGAAGATTTAAATGTATCCTGTGCCCTAAGAGACTCACCCGTTCGGAGGCTGGGCATTTGAAAGGTGATGGGATCACAGGGCTGCAGTACTCACTCGGGCTAACACAGGGAGCGCTCACAGCTGATGGTGCTATTCGGAGGCCACATCTCCTTCCTCCCTTGCTGTTTTCTGGCTGCTACAATATAAGCTGCTTCTTCCATCAACTCATACCCTTCCACCAAGGCCTTCCAAACTTGGAGCAAGTCTGCTCTGGCCAAAAGAAACCTTTGTTCCATTAAATTGTGAGTGCTGGGCATTCCATCCCTGTGGCAAGAGCTTGGCTACTTGGGACGCAGAAGGATGACCAGCCAGAGATGCTCATGTTGTAGCACTCAGCAGTGGTGCATGTGGTATGCTGCGCAGCAAAGGGAAAGCGAAGTTGTGAGCAGAATTAAGGTTACTAGTCTGCTGGTTATACAGAATCTTCTCCACTGGCTCTAAAAAAATGGCAGATGTACAAATGAAAGAAAGAGGTCGAATAAGAGAAAAGCCAGTCTGAGGAGGATCAGGCTTTGAGGATAGAGGAATCAAGGAAGGCCAAGAATGCATGCAGGCTCTAGAAGCTGAAATCAACCAAGGAAATCATTTTTTTCCCTCTAATTCCAGAGAGAAGCAGCTCTATCACTCATGCTGGTTTCAGGTGAAAGAGAACCACTTAAGGTATCTGACATCCAGAATGTCAAAATAATAATAATAATAATAATAATAATAATAATAATAATAATATTCAGTTACTATATTTATAGTAAGTTGCTTTTACAGTGTAATAGTTGATCTTATGTGTCAACTTGGCTAGACTATGATGACCAATTGTTTGGGCAAACACTGTTCTAGATGTTACTGCACAAGTGTTTTTAGATTTGATCCACAAGTAGGTCATCTGACATTGAAGAAGCAAACCACACTTCATACTATGAAGTGCCTCATCCACTATATTGCTGCATCAAATAAAAAAGGCATCCTGACAAAAGAGCATTCTGCCTCTGTGCTGCAACTCAAAAAATATTCCCTAAGTTTTCGCCCTTCGATCCAATATCGCAATGTCAATTCTTGCACAAACCCCAGTTTGCTCACCTATGCTAGACTTCAATCTTGCCAGCGTCCATAACCAAGTAAGTCAGTTCTCTCCAATAAATATCTCTCCTGCTCAGGCTCCCTATTTCCCTGCATTAGTTCTCTAGAGAACTCAACTATAAAAAAAGCAATAGGAAAGTAATAGTCAATAACCATAGTTTCAAATTGTTCAAAGCATTCTTAGGTATGGTCACAGATTGTCTCAATCATTTTGGGTTGCTGTAACAGTATACCACAGATGGGGTGGCTTAACACACATAACACACACCTCAATCCTAAGGTTAGAAGGTCAGGATCAAGGTGCCTGCCAATTCAGTCAGTAGTATTTAGATTGTTACTTACTGCCCAAGTCACTGGAAGGAAGACCAAGAGCTCTGAGGAGGCTTCTCGTAATGGAAGCAGTAGGCCTGCGTCCTGTGGGGCTTCACCGTGAGACTCTCATTTACCTTCATCAATATCACACATTTCTCGTTTCCAATACGTATAATAGGACTGAGGAGTTCAACACAAGTCATATCACAGCAGAGGGATAACTGTTCTCAAAAACAGCTTTCAAACATGTATTAGTGATCCTCATATTTAAAATTTATGATAGATATAAGCACATTGATGTAATTACAAGGAATCATTAATGTATTACATAACAACCTATTTGATTAAATTACTTATATAGCAAGCAGATTACACACAACTTTATGAACAGTAATTCTCAGTTCTGCTCAAATTCCAATTCAGTGAGTCACAATGAATGTCAGACAAGTAACGAACGGGAGCTTGGACACATAACTGCTAATTCTAAAAATCAGAAGCTTTGTGTATTCAGATTTTCTTACCAGCCACATATAACACCAATACAGAGAGAGAATACTAGACTTATAGAATATTTTAAAAATAAATTTTCAAGAATTAAGGCCAGGCATGGTGGTTCATGCCTGTAACTTCAGCACTCAGGAGACAGAGGTAGGTGAATCACTGTGAATTTAAGACCAGTCTGGGCTGCATCAACAAGTTCAAGGACAGGCTGCTCTACATAGCAAGAACCTGTCTCAAAAAAAAGTATTTTCGGAGTGTGCGGAGAGTTT
>NW_004524748.1:2811857-2819034 GCF_000260255.1 Octodon degus
CATATCAATACTTGATGAAAAATACCTGTTCCATATTACGCTTAAGATGTTTGATATGCATAGAGATAGTGAGGTTAAGCTTAATAGCCTAAGTTGTTTGATAATAACACTAAGCTTGTCTTCTGGATTTTTAACAATCTAAGTTTGTAGACCAAAATTAGAGAAAAAGGAGGGCTGCAAGAAAAGCCAACATTTTGGCCCTAACCTTCTAAAGTCAATTAAGACTCAGGACATATGAGAACTTGTACTGTAATGTCACGTAACTCGGTAGTGTCCCAAATTTTCTGATCAAAGAGATTATGTGACCAAAGAGGAAAGTGATTGATGATGTAGAGTGTGCCTAAGGAGCGTCACATGGAGAGAAAACACTCTCTCAGGCTTTCACAGAGAGCACATTGGCCAAGCAATGGCCCTGATTCATCCACATGGCTGACACTGACAAGGGTTCTACAACCTGAGGTACAGCATCTCAGGATAAATCCTGAGGGGATTTCACTGACCTTCTCAGACCCAAAAACTACAACTCTTGTTGCATAGGTCCTGTTTTACCTTGGTCTTAACCATCCAGTAAAAAAGTATGAAGAGGAAATATAGGAAGTAAAGCCATGCTATTATGTTGAGCTGCGGGGGACTCAGGTCAACAATTTCTGACATTGCCAGTTAAACAGAAGTCCCAATGCTATTATAGGCTACTGGACTCTTTTAGAATATTTTGCTGAGTTTACACACCTATAATATTCAAATAACGGAACTTAGCAATGAAAGGGTATACAGATGAATGTCCATTTTGTATCTGTGCATTCAAAGTGGTTCAGATAGATACATAGTTATATTCTCTTAATGAATACAGTGATTTTTTCTCATGGTGTTTGTAAATAGGATCTCAGGTCCACATCTTGTACAACAATTAACCACTTAGAAGAATGTATGCAGTGTGTTAATTATTGAAACTGTCCTAGAGATTTGATTTGAAACTGTCTCATTGCTATTCGTTTATCAATAAAAGTATGAAAAAAATAAAATAAAATAAAATAAAATAAAATAAATATAGAATGCTTCATGAAAAAAAAAAAGTCCAGGCTTTCATTCCCATGCCCACTATTTCTTTTGTTTTCCAAAACTTTTGAAATCAAGTGAATATTATATAAAATTCTCATTTACAAACCTATCCTATATGGTTTCTTTTATAATACATAAAAATTAATTACTTTCTTGAGTTTTTATGTCAGGCTGGAGACAAATAAAATTATTGTTAGAAGATATTTTGCTATGAAATTGTTAATGTGGCACAGTACAAAGTTGATTCAGACCCTGAGTATCTAGGTCAGAAGCCAGAAGATTCAATGTTTAAAACAAATAAACAAACAAAAAACAAGATTTAACTTATATCTTTCACTTCAAATTCAAAAAATATGAGGACACTAGCTACTCATCTCTCCATCAGTTTCCATCCACATTTTCTATTCATTCTTACTATGCCCTTCAAAACTGCACCAAAACCAAAATGCAATGGAAATCCTGTGTGTGTGTGTGTGTGTGTGTGTGTGTGTGTGTGTACCTAATGCAAGAAAATGATCATCATAATAGCTTTTAATACAGCAAATGTCATTTCTGGTCCTACTATAAACTCCTAAGCATCCTGGCAGTAGATTAAGAATACACTGTAACCACCCTTGGGATTATGATGTGGTGAAAAGCTATGTAAGGATCCTATTAATATTTGGGTCAAACATGCCTTACAATCTAGTATAATATCTTTATATGGTTCTGCCAAAGCATCTTCACCTCTGAAAAATGTAAAATAAATTTACTTCTTCAGCTATGTATGATGCACAGCCTTCATGTCCTCTCCAGATTTAGTATAAAAATATATTAATGTGTTAGAAGAACATGCAATCCAGCTCCAGGGATTATCACAGAACTATTACACAATCAAAGTGACCAAAGTTTTCAGAGATCCAACATAATTTAGAAATCAATATAGTTAGCCAGTTATGGGTAAATGTCTATCATCCCAGCTGCTCAAGAGGCTAGGAACTGGGAATTCAGAACCAACTTGGGCAATTTACAGAAACTTTAAGAACAACAACCAAAAGCAACAATAAAAATGAAAGAAATCAATAGTGTTTTTACTTCTACAAGAGCCAGGGCTTATTTATCTATGATATTTTTCTAGATAATGAAGTAAACAATCACCAAGAGTCAGTATAGGTGAAAAGTGGAAGCTTTTAAAGCCTTAAGAGAAAACCTTACATCAACTTAAAGTTTAATTTCTGTATTTTCAACAAGAAAAAATGTTCTAAAATCTCTACATCCTTTTACATAGTTTCCAGCAATGTAAAAAACGGGGGAAAAGGGAAAAAGACATAAAGGGAGCCTCAAAATTTAAAATGGTTTCAAAGTAAGTAGACTTAAAAGCATGAAATTGACTGAGACTTACATAAAAAAATTCTAAATCATTTCCTGAATCAATTTACTTCTTTTAATAATTCACTGTTCCAATTCAGGCAACTTTGCTCTCTCGCGCCTGTAAAATAGCAATAACCCTGTAACGAGGCCTGCTCTCCCCCCTTACCTGCCACTCTCCTCTGGGGCCCTATCCACTCAGCCTGCCGACGCACAGATCTGGTCTGCAGTGCAAATCGCATATGCTGTTCTCACTTCTCATAATTCTCCGAAGGATTCATAAGAGAGGAGCAAGAATCCCAATTTCATACCCTGCGTTTCAGGACCCTGCGTAACATGGACGCTTCCTCTCTGTCTAACTTGACCTTTTACTCTATCCCCTGAGCCACATTAAATGGCTGCCACACAGATCTTTTCTGCTCCTGCCACAAACTGAATTTGTCTGTGTGTCAGGGCTCTTGCACTGCTTATCTGAGATAATCTCAGGATTATCATTTGGATTTCATTCTAAATTTTATTTATTAATGGAGCCTACCTGAGCTTCACCCTGAAATTAGCCTCCATCCGTGTGGTTTGTGCTATTGTAACTGTAATTAACATTATCTGGAATGTTTGCAATAAGGTTTTTAAAAATAATCTCTAATAATCTGTCTCCCCTAAATGGAATTAAGTTTCATGAAGGCAGGAACATAAATTTGCTACCTGTATCCTCACCCATGCTTTGGTTTTGATACAGAAGTTGTCCAGGTGATACCTAAGGAACGCAGGAGTAACAAATGATACTTAACACTGTAATTTTACAGGATGCAAATTCAGAAAGTGGAAGAGAGGAAAACTGAAACTGTGGGCTTGGGTAGCACTGAATTGCTGCCCCAAAGCACTGTCCTCTTGAAGACCCTTTATTAACTAATACTAACGCAGCACTAAAACAATGATTTCAAAGGCTTTTGTTTGTTTTTTATGTTTTGAGACAAAATCTCACTGTGTGGGTCAGATTGGTCTTGAACTCATTATGTGGCCCAGGCGGGCAGTGATCCTCCTGCCTCAGCCTCCCAATTGCAGGAATTGCAGTTATGTATCCCCACACCCCAAATTTATAGGAATCTAGAAAACTCTAAAAAATCACCCAAGTATGTGCCTCAGTATGTCTCTAAATTCTCTTTTTGTGTCTTTCCATGTGGCTATCCAGTTATTGCAGTACTATTTGTTAAAAACTCTCATTTTTTACACCCAAACTACCTATACATCTTTGTGGATTATAAATTGACTACATTTCTGAGGATCTATTTTGATCTTTAGTTAAAAAAAATTCAGAGCACAGTGATGTTTCCAGCAAAATTAAGAGGAAGAAGACACAGGCATCTTTCAGGTCCTGTCCCCAGACCCACCTACCTTCACCATCTCACACATCCTATCCCCAGAGCTGCCTACCTCCACCATCGTCGCCACCTCCTACCAGAGCGCTGCTTCTGCTGTGGCTGCCGGTCCAGCAGGCGCAGTGTCAGCACCCGTGGTCCACATGTTACATTAGCCCTTATTCTGGTTGTGACTATTTTACAAGTCCTGAAGACATGTACAGCTGCACATGCACAAGGAAGAGTACATGCAGCCAGAGCACTTCCACCAGTCGAGTCACTGATCTTTCAGGACAATGAACCCGCGGAAGCCTTCACCAGAGCCACGCTGTCATGATTACTGCTATCTTAGGTAACTTCTGAAGTCAGGGAGCCTCTATCTACCAGCTTCATTATTCTTCCAAAACTTTTCTCCTAATGTTTTATGAACAGTGTTTGAATTTACTAAAGCATTAACTACAGCATAAAAAGTAGCTTATTTACCACGTAGTTTCTTCTTTCTGAGACTACAGATATACTGCATACAGTGAGGTTAGAGGTTCCAGACTATGGTACCCAGAAAACACAGGCCTTCCAATCACAGCACCTCTTCTTCCAACTAACACCTCCTCAGCAACCTTACAGGCCAAATATTTCCAAAGTAGTAACAACAACATAAATCAGTTAGCTCCACGAATCACCATTCAGATAAGTGTCAAAGAAAATTACCTGGTACACACTTGATAAAAGGAAGACACAAACCTTTACAACATTCAAACCTTTATCACAAACAAATCAAAACACTTCCACAACTTCTTTACTACAACACACTCTGTACTACCTAGAAAACTTTAAAAATCTTGGGATTTGTTTTGGTTTTCATTAGCAACATTAAGAAGTCAGGAAGTGAAGCTCAGAAAACAGAAGACTTAATTTATCTAAAATAGAAGGACATACTTTCTGATTCCCTCTCTATCAAAGTAATTCAACTCACCTTAGATAAAAACTATTCCCTTGGAATATAACCACTCTTTCTAACATCTTTATGGCATGCATAATTTATTTAGGGACATGAAATTTACAAGGTCCTTTAAATACTTAGACAGAGGTGATTCAGCGGTATTCAAGAGATGTGGAACACATAAACAGCAAGAAATAAAGAAAAGGAGAAGTAGGAGAGAGACAGACTGAGAGAAAGAAAGACACTGAGAGACAGACGCAAACAGAGACAGAAGACAGACTTAAGAAACATTAATCTTAGAGGACAGGGAAAAACAGTTTCATAGAAGGTAGTAATTTTACTAAGATTGCTTATCATTTTCACACGCTTTACTCTAAAAGAGCTCAAAGGATTTTTGGATTTGATCTTGCAATTTCCATACATGTGACTGCCTGAGAAAACTAGTAATTCTCATAAAATATTCTCTTTGAAGAGCAGGATATAATTGTGTGTCCCAAAGGACTGATCACTTGACTACATTCTGGAATGCCCACACCTTTGGCAAAACATGAAAATTCAGTATAGTTTTTCACAGAGCAAAAGCAGGTTTTGTTTTTACATATCTATTATATAAAAATCAGGAAAGACAGCAAAGCTACCCGTTCTATGTCACAACCCAGTAATGTGGACACAGTCTACCAACAGTATAACCACCTACTCATCTGTAAATATGGTTTTTAATGCACAGTAATATTGGATTTATTTATCATAAGAAGAAAATGTTCATTTTTTTTACTCTTTTATGAAGTTTTAGACAGGCAACACAAAATTTCTCTTCTCAGAACTCTCATATTCTGCGATAATCTGAGAAAATAGGCAGGAAGAAAGACTATCTGGAATGTTTTCTGGACCTTAACCTTGCTGTGATTTTTTTCTGAAATTCAACCAACAGAAGATCTTTTGACAGTACACTGCATTCATAGCCAACGCTTAAAGGTTAAACCGTGGATGTACATTCTGCACACGGCTCATGTTATGTGCCAATTGCCAAAATATTCATTCATCCCAAAATGAGTGGATTCCGTGTATACATAAAGTAGCTTGCAATGGAGAAAAATAGATAAATTACCATAATTCCTTCTTTCCTCAATATCCTTGGCAGCAAAGCATAAATCCCCCACCGGTAAAAAGCTGCTCCATCTGCCACCCTAATGCAAGAACAGTTCGTTTTCTTGGAAAGATGATTTATGGAATAACCAAATCATAGCTTTCATTTTTTTTTGAGGGGGGGGAGAGATGGAAGATGGTGGTAATGAGAGTTTTATAGGGACTATACATCAATTGTAGGTCCGCCTGTGAAAGCTGGTAAAGCCCAATACTTTGAACCAATGAATTCTTACCATTTACTTCCCTTTCCTTAAATCCCTTGTGATAATGAGGCTCTTGTTCTTATCTGAAAACACTACTATGCCATACAAACTCATCAAGAAAGCTGTTTGCGTAAGAAACTTATGTACAACAAATGATTGCAGCTACACAGCATTTGGAAAGCATTCCGATGGAAGTGATTGTCTTGTTAACTTTCACACAGAGACAGTGAGTAGATAAGATGCTAGTAACACCCCAGGGATTACTCGTGTGCATTTTAATTTAGAGAGGCTCCACCAAAGAGTGGGGGAAAAGCGAAAAGTGTTAAAATGACTTAACCTAAATCCTCATTGTAATATGATGGCAGAGCCAAATTAGGGTTCCGATGTCCTGACCTCAGATACTGAATCATACAGTAAACCAAACTGTCTCTTCATTTACTGAAATCCAATAGATTTTCAGAATGTAAAAATTGGCAACTGTGACT
Source organism: Octodon degus (assembly GCF_000260255.1). Lineage (NCBI taxonomy): Eukaryota > Metazoa > Chordata > Mammalia > Rodentia > Octodontidae > Octodon > Octodon degus. The sequence continues at coordinate 2,818,393 of NW_004524748.1, forward strand.
CCCATTCTTCCTTCCCATTCGCACATGTCTGGGAAACCAGCTATATATAAGCAACATTTAAAATTTTACATTTGCTTAAATCAAAATAAATTTTAATTTCTTGAAATTTACTTGGGAGATATATAATTTAAAAAATATTCTTTTGTTTATATGTGCAGCAGAAACTATAATTTGAGAACCTAGTACACAAATCTGTATTTCACCTTAATGTCAACATAAAACAATACACTGATTGGTAAAAGAGTATTATCTATTTCATGGTATCAACTCTTTAAGCAAAACCAGAAAGTGTCCACCCTGTAGCTAATACAGCATGATTCATTGTACATACTCCCCCTTCCCTGACTTTACAGCCTTCAGAAGGGCAAGCTAATGACAAGGCGAACGTTCCCAACCTTTGTAGACCAAGGTCTGTCTTCATTATTATGCTTTACAGATACATTTTAGTTTTTATACTTTGACTCTATTAATTTCACTTTTAACATTGTCCATTTTTAATTAAAGTACAAGCTTTATAGAATGTATTTTTATGGGGCTGGGGAGATGGCTCAGTAGGATAAGTGCTTGACTGGCAAATGCAAAGATCTGGGTTCAATCCCAGGTTCCGCCAACTAATAAAAACTAATCATTTCCAATACAAAA
>NW_004524748.1:2819900-2825952 GCF_000260255.1 Octodon degus
TGACTGACTTCAAAGTGGTGTTATTTTGCAATATTTTATCATACTTGTGTACAGGAGATGTCCTTTGTCATCCATACTATTTTCAATCTTTTTGAAAGACCTATATTGTTTGTGTGCCTTTATACATATGTTTCTGTCTTAGAAATAATAAAAAGACAAGTATAATTTTCTTTCTAAACAAAAATAACTTACTTTGCAACAGTAAAATATAATAAATAAAATAAGTGTATGAAAATCAGTCTTTAATGTTAGAGATCTATGGTTTAAATTACTTCCACACGATTCATTTGACAAGTTAAAACACATTAATTCTGTTATGATCTAATAATGTACAAATTCCCATACATACATTACTACCTTGAAACTTAAACTTAGACTAAATTCATCTTTCCAAGGAAGATATTCCCAGTTTAACTTTTGTAACAAAGGTGTACTTATTATACACTTCACATAATATGTTTGAAAAAATCATCTGCAACATCTACTGGTCCAAAGATTTAAGTGATTCGTATTTTTTGAGTAAATCATTTATGAAGACACAAGGCTAATGATTGATAACAAAATACAAGTTGCTTGATTTTGAAAAGTTTGGTTGAGAGCAATGCAATCTTGTCTGCAATTCCATGTCATAAATATACCCTCTGCTGTGTACACTGATGCCTGGAATAGTAATAGTACCCAAGGCCAAGGAACCCCAGGGCAGGGGACAAGACTGCATGGCCCACACATATTCACTTCCAGGATTGCTGAGTCACTGTGAGCAATTCTTAAGATGGAAATAACTTTTTATGAAGCTATGAGATTTCAGTAAGCATGTCTTACAAACATTTATGAGATTTAAATAAATGAGAGGTTATCCAACAGAAGTTTAACCAATCAAAGCCCTTAGGAACTTGTTAAAATGAGATCAGAACCAAGAAACATGACATTGTAAGAAATCCCCAACCACACAGGAAATACATAATCAACTTCTCCTAAAATGAAAATCTGAAATATAGCAACACTGAGAATGAGATAGAAATGATCATCATGAAAAGTTACAAAGAGTCACACACAATTACTGTGTGGCACCACGGAACAAAGTACAAAACCAGGCATCAGTTTACAACAAAACCCTGCCAAGCACCTTCTCACTTGCCAATTGTAGCTCAGGTGCTTGCTGTTCAGTAGCGTAACCTAAAGGAGGGGTCGAAAGTATTTAATCGTCCACTCAAAAATATACGTACAAAGGGCCAGCCAAATAGCTGAGCGGATTAAAGTGCCTGCAAGCAGGCACAGGGGCCGAGGGTTCGATCCAAGCCTCATGACTTGGAGCACATGGGGAGAATTTCACCTTAGGCCATGGGTACTCTCTGGAGAACTACACGACGAATGGATTAAAATCAAATGATGTCATTTCACTACAAAATGACAAACACAGACCCAATCAGTCACCTGAAAGGAAAACCAGTCCACACAATGAGGTCTATCTCTGTGAATGCAGCAGGGGAACGAGGCCACAGGGCTACTGCACACTAACAACTGTCAGCAGCCACTACACAACATTGTACCCCTCTAGTGGCTGGAGTGTCTATCACATCTGGCACCGCAGTCACAGCTGCTACCCCAGGCAGATGAGGTTCACAGAGTAGAAAACGTAAGGCCCGTGTGATCACCTAATTCTGGACATAATACCTTGTAAAATGGATAAATTTTATGTTGTACCTAAATGTGCATCTTTAAATTATGATTTGTGTAAAGTTAATATTTTTCCAATCAAATTCATGTTTCATGTAACCTCTAGTATTTGTGAAATAAAGTGAAAAAGTCAAACTATACCAGATAGGTTATGAAAGTATTCATGAGATTCATGTTTAAGAACATAAGAACTTAAAAACCCTTAGAGAAAATTGCGCTAAGCAAAACAAAACAGCTGACTTGTCAGATACTTTTTGATGCCACCTGAAATGTAAAATGTGCAAATATCTAAACAGCATTTATTATAAAATTATGACTCCAAATAATTAATCAAAGAAAATGACAGATTGAGTCATTATAATACTTCCCAGAAACAATTTCCATCACAACTAGGTTTGAAGGAAATATGAAAAAAATTCCAGCTAGTATGATATTTGCTGATGAATGCAGGAAACAATGACTAATCCCTATCACCCTAATAACTCAATACTTTACGTTTTCCATGTGTGAGGTACCATGGTCAACACCTTACAGGTCATAAATCATTAGTCTTTATAAGAACATGTAAGAGAAAGACTCATTATTCCCAATTTACAGAGGAGGAAAGGGTTACAGATAGATGAAGTGATTTTCTCTCTAAGCCCACACAGCCCCTGCAGGCTGACCTTGGGCTTTCAAAGTGGACATTCGATCTCACAGGACTAAATAACCACAACTGTGCAATTAGGCCCCAAGCTCCTCTCTTGATGGGCAGGCACGCTGCGGTGATTCCATAAACACTCGTTCTAAATTCAGACAGTCACACTAGCTGATATTTGTAGTCACTAACAACTAATGTTTGGGTGGTACCAATGAGTTGTATGTTATATTTAACACTATACAATTATCTTTTGGAAGTAGGTTTCGTTTCTTGAAAAGCCAAAATATATTTTCAGCCAAGCTGGATCGTGAAATGACAGAAATAGTTCATGTTGGTTTTGGCAAAGGATAACACTGATTTCTTAGCTATTAGATTTTTAAGACAATTCCAGTGAGAAGTTTCCAAACCACTCCAGGAATACCCTCATTCCTGGAGTAAATGTACTGTTTCCCAAGATGATTATGTTGAGACTATATTCTATGTTTGATTTTTAAAATTGTACTACTTTGTAGTTATATCTGAATCTAAAATGAACAGTGAGTCAGCATTTTGATTTGTGAGTATTTTTAAATAAAATTAATACACATAAAATACTGTATATAGGAAATTATCAAAACTAAGTAAGAAACTACACAAAATGTCATAATTGCAAGTATAATATTCAGCTCAATGCTACAAAGCTTATCTAGCGTGTGTGAGGTCCTGGGTTCAATACCTGGTAAAACAACAACGACAAAAACTATGATTAAAATTAAAAAGTTCATTATCATGTATAAATAAGGGATTTTTTATTCTAAGACAAAAAAGATTATTTTGTAAGTAATACATCATCCTGAGTTCTACAAACTGTTCAACTGTAATAGGAACACTGTAAGTAAGTATGTAGGGTTTTTTTTTTTTTGTTTTTTGTTTTTGTTTTTTTTTAATTTAAAACATGAAGACAGATAGAGCCATGGTCCTGTTTCTGAGTCTGCTCTGTCAGCTTTGGTCCCCATCTGGCTGCGCAAGAACCCTCATACACTCCAGGAATCTCACCCACGGTCTCCTCCAACCCTCAACTCTCCCTCTCATTCTTACCCTGCTCTTCCCCACCAACTTTCCTGCAGTGAAACCCCACCTTCATCTACTCTATGAAACAGACTCATCCAACTCTGATCTCAAGCACAAGTTTATGTCAGGTTTCTCCTTCTGATTCAAGTCTGAATACCACGTACTTCCAGTTCTCATCTACTTCAGGAAAAGCAGTTTGAGACCAGGGGCTGAGACACGACATTCACATTATAATCTCACTATCAGGCCAAACAAATGTTCCCTGTATTGAAATTTAATAGATGCATTTAAACTAATACCTACCCAGTGAGGATGAACCTTATGGAGATGAGGTCACAAACCCACTTGGTTATCACAAAGAGCAAATACTGCAATTATGAACTTGAATACTGAGGTTTTACTTTAGAAAAAAAACAACTCATACGTGAATATCATTTATCTTCAGAGAAAAATAATACACATGCCATAGGTTTGCCACTGCTGGCTTAGACATTTATCTTGCTTTTAGCAATTTTGGCCTGTAAACCTCTGAAAGTCAAATTCTAGACTTAGAAGTTTCTGAAGCTTTCAAAAAGGGGAAGGGTATCTTCAGAAATAAGTGATGGAATAAATTCACCACTGAAGCACCTCCTGAAAACTTTCACTTTAAATATTTTGCACTTTTTGCTTTTGATATTTATTTGTATTTTTTTCTTTTTCTTTTTTTTTTTTTTTTTTTTTTTTTTTTGGTACCGAGATTGAACTCAGGACCTTGTGCTTGCCAGGCAAGCACTTATTCTACTGAGCTAACTCCCCGGCCCATACATTATTCGTCATCATCAGACAAACAGATTTGTTCTTACTCCTAATAGTCAAAGAAACTGTTTTTTTCCCTCTGTCAAAATTGCCTGTTTGACTATTTCACCCGTAGGGGAGCAAAAGAATCAAAGTATCAAAAAAGAAATACCTGCGAGTCATTTGGGGGGAAACAGAATTTTTTTACACCAGTTAAGATGGTTGTAAGTGTATTTAAAATATTGACATAAGATTGGCAGCTGCTCACATTCTGCCTGAAAGGTTTACTACTGGCAGGAACTCCCAGCAGCTGCTTGTTTGAAACGTGAGAAAACATTTGGACAGTTAGGATAGCCTGATTTCCCCTTTAAAATCTGTTTGGCACAACTTCCTGGCAGTTAATATGATCCTGTGCAAAAGCTGTTTAGAAAACTTCAAGTCTCAAGCAAGGCGTGGTGGTGCTGGCTTATAATCCAAGGTACTGGGGAGGCTGAGTCAGGAAAATCTAAATTCAAGGCCAACCTGGGCAATTCAGCAAGACCCTATTTCTAAATAAAAAACACTAATATTAAAGGAGAAGAAGGAGATGTGCTCGGTGGTAGACCATTGGGCTAGATGTGCACGGCCTTAGCTCCAGTCCCTAGCAGCTCCATAAAACAGGTAAACAGGTAGATCACATCTTTTCATAACATTTATTTCTCTAGGATAGACATTTTAAATGGTATTTTATACTTATAATCTTTGTATTGCTAGTTAATATTTTCCTTCATTTAGTCAGTCAAATCAAACAAGGAATCCAGGTAGTTATATGTATGTTTAATAAAATGATGGTCCATACTGAAAAATTTTTAAGAGAATCAGTATCTCTCTGGAAAGTTTTTATGTTATCTTTTTTTTTTTTCACACAAAATAGATTAGAACAGAGACTACGACCTGCAGCTTTATCAGTGAGTTCAAAATCTTTACTAAGAAAGGCGCTTAACAGGCAAATTTATCTTTAAGCATTACGGCCAATCGGCACAAACAGTTCAAACATTGTCTTGCCCGGGTCATATCATAAAAGCCACCAGGAGCCACTCTATTCACCTTCACGCTTTGCATAAAATAACCACTCTCCAGGGACATGTGCCTCATGAATCCAACTTCTCTAACTTTCTGAGCATTATGTCTGTTTCGATGTGTGCTCCTCTCTTACTTCAACAGCTTTTCTCACATCTACTTTCAACTGTGTCATGAACTCTGGGCTGCCACCCCTTATTTAAGGCAGGGAAAGCCAAAGGGCACCAATTTGGGAACACTGTGCAATTTACATATGCTGCAATTTTCTCATTTGATTTATTAAAAAAGAGACTGTACACTGCACCATCGGTCAGGCATTAGGGTGGCACACTGGGTGTCATATTAGTCCTGTACCGAATCTGTTGGGAAGCTCCATGCATTTGGAGTACAGTCTGTATAGCTGTCTGACAGATTTTAAGTATTTGTGAAACCCAAGTAGCTTTTTATATCTGTAATGAAACATGAGATGAGGCCATGGCACCCGGAACCTGGAATTCCACAGATAAAGCACTGGCATGATGGATATAGGCCCATACTCACTGCACATGAGTTATGAGGATCTGTGAAGTTTCTGCCAAGTTATTCATTACAATAACGATATAAGAAGGCTGTCACCAATACACATTAGCTGTACATTTAATATTATTTGTAGTTCTACAGTTCAGCGGACTAAGCGCCTGCTTAGACAAGTGAGGTACCTGGGTTCGATCCCTGGCACCACAGGTCACACTGGCTCAGCCATGGTGTCTGGGTGTGGTGGCGCATGCCTGTAATCCCAGCGCTGGGGAGGCTGAAAACAGGAGGATCACTGCGAGTCTAAGCTGCGTGGTGAGACTCTGTACCAAATAAGAT
>NW_004524748.1:2826052-2836060 GCF_000260255.1 Octodon degus
ATATATATAATTTCTAGTTCCATAACATATCAGCTCTTGAGCATGCTATTTCTTGCCCAGACACAAAAAATCTGGATCCTAAAACCTGAATAAAAAAGACCAAAAGTGAAAACTTAACTTGAAAGATAAATAATGGTGGTAATGAAGATGACGAAGATGGTGGCGATGGGGATGGTGCCGACGAGTGTCCCAAACACATTTCATATTAAAAACTTTAGTTTTCTTGGTAATCTTTTAAGGAAGCAGCTCAATTACTTTGGATTTGCTTATAAATGCATGCCGTTCATTATTAAACCTTGCCAGTAACTGAGAATGTGTACACCATTAGTCTTTAAGAAGTTAACTAGCCCCTTATTAATAGCCTAGACATAATCAGGGAGGAAGGGTGTGAGGGAGGGAGAGAGAAAGGAAAGAAGTGAAAGGAAAAGGGGGGGCAGAAAGGAAACAAGAAAAGGCAGTTGTCAGGGCATCCGAAATAGACATTTCTTGAGTCACATAACCAACGTTGAATTTAATGTCACAGGAAGGCTTGTCCAAGTACACACTAACTCCTAGGGTAAAACCAACCTTTTCAAAGACATAAACGATCAACAGAAGGTATGGACACCGTGCATAGAGTGAAAAAGTAATTCCGTAGGTGACTTAGAAGCAAGCCTCCAGCAGAGTGATAATCTCGTTTTCTTTATTTTTAGAATAAGAAGGCAATTAGCTGAGCAATGACAGAACTCAGGCGGGGCCTCCTCCAAACCGCAGCAGAGGAGAGCATGACTGAGGACGTAAAATAGTGATAACCTGATGTTACATATAACTTGTATGTGGAAACATGTCCTGAAGAAGCCTCTCTACGACACTGTGCCAATTTATATTCATATTTACACTTTGTAACATGTGAGGCACTATTTCAATGCTCCACACAGCCATGTGGCACTGGAGGATGATAAGCCCAGAAAAGAAGGGGCGTTGGGCAAGTGACACAGGGCAGAAAAAGCTGGAAAAGCCACTTGAAATTTGACATATCTTCTAATTTAATCACAGAGACACCAAATATTTTTAAAAGCATCTGTTTTATACTATGATTATCATCTGAAATAGACAAAAGTAGCACTGGGGGCCTGTGTGCACAAAAGTTAAACAGATAATTATTTAATAGTTACCATTTTTGATTGCTCAGATGCATAACTTCAAAACGAAAGACTGGTATCAGATTAGGTAATGGCAACCTCCAATAAATCACCTGAAGCCATTTATTTGGAAATGGAAACCTTTATAACTTTCTCTATTATTAAAACATATCAATCTAATCAACATAATTTTCAGCAGATATTGCTTTTTCCCTCAATGTACAATGAGATTGCTACTACACATAAGTCATTAATTTTTAATTACAGGAGTGAAGAATTCTGATATTGAAAGACATCAATTTATTATTATTTTTAATGTAGCCATGGTTGTCCTGATAGTGATTATTTGGCTGGATGAATTGAAGTGCGGCTCTCCGGGCAGCTGCTGACAGAATGACTGATTGTGGGCACGGCAGACAATGTGAATGACAAATTCTGAAAGGCTCTGGAATTTATGAATAGCAAGAGTAGCTGCGGCTTCTGAAATCTAACCATTTGTTCTCAGCCACAAAAGAAGACTCAAAAGCTTTTGTTTAATGAAATGATTCGAAAACAGGATACAGAGGAATTAAGGGTTATCTCTACAAGCACAATTGAGCAAGCTGCTTATGTCCCCGAGTAGGAGGACCACAAATGAAGGCTAGTTAGCAGGGCATAAATGCAATTAATCTGATTGTAGTGCTCTAGTAGAGGGATATTCTCCTGACAATAACTTTCATTTCAGAAAAAAAATAAAATAAAACTAAGAACTATTTTAATAATTTTTTTTTCAGATGAGTTTCTCTATGCAGTTCAGTCTGGTCTTTAACTATGCAGTTTCTTCTGGCCTTGAATTTTAGGCATTCCTTTTGCCTCAGCCTCCAGGGTATTGCTATTACAAATGTGAGCCCCCAAGCCTGACATGAACTCTGAAATAATTCCTGCAAGGACAGGTCAGGGTTACTTTTAAAAGCATCAATAATTAAAACATATTCTCAAAGTTAACTTATCACAAAAGTATTGAAAGTCATAAACACTAATAAAACCTATGAGTACAGTTCTGGGCTGCAATAGTTCCTAGTTGCATAATGTTGGGGAACTTACTCTTTTTTATTTCCATTTCCTTGAGTATATGCTATTTGAGGATAACATAAAAGTCTGCATGTGAAACACATACCAGAAAACACAGCAAATAGTATATGCCCTAATATTGCACAGGGGTAGCTATGGTGAAGATGGAGATGGCAGAAACAATAGTATTAGCTCAATGTACCATTTCAGAGGGTGCATTAAAACACCTCACACTGGAAAGAGCAGAATGGGATAAAAGGACTAGGGTTAAAAATGGAATTTAAAGGATTTTACTTAATTCAAAAGCCCTTCTTTCCCTACCTCACTCCAATATCCTCTGCTTTCAATTAAAACATTATAGCTTAATAAAAAGCAGAAAGAAATCATTTGTGTGTGTATGTGTGTCATCTTTGTGTATAAGAACAGCTGAAATTCAAGATAAAACTAATAATGAGGTAAATTTCTGTCACTGTCATTAGCCGATTAAAAATTAATGTCAATGTTATCCCTTTCCTATAATTAGTTTGAAATATATCTACTAATCCACTGCTACTCAGGGAATACATTCCACATCCTCCACAAATATCAGACCCTGAAGATGACACCAACCCTCCATCAAGAATATAGAGAGTAACAACACAAAGACTGAAACAGAACCACTGTGCCAATCCCCTATAATAATAGTTATGGAAATGTAGTCTTTCTCTATATAAAAATGCTCATCACACTGTACTTATCCTTTCTGGATTCCTTCAGATTCAGAGGAAATGCAATGCCTGGGGAATCAGAGGAAGTGAGGTGAATGACAGAAGCACTACACCAGGGCCAGGTGGTGACCACTGGCCTAACAAGAAGAAGAATTTTCTGTTTAGATGAACACAGATTCCCAACCCATAACAATGTTGATACCTGGATGAGAGAAGCAGACAATGTAGTCTAGGAATTAGCCATCTGTGGGTCCTCAACAGCTAAAAGTTTTTTGTTTGCTTTGAGTTAGCTTTTTTTTTTTTCTTTTAATACCTTTGGAAGAACACTGAAATTAGAAGTTGGTAAATTGGAAATTGTTTCACTTTTTAAGAATGAATGTGCTTCTCTGCTACAATCACACTCAGCCACCTTATCTTTGACAAAGGGGCCAAACATGTTCCCTGGAAGACAGATGGCCTCGCCAATAAATAGTGCTGATAACACTGCCTTTCCACATGCCAAAGGCTCAAAATGGACCCATGCCTATCACCATGCACGAAACAACAGTCAAAATGGATCAGAGATTTAAATACTAAAACTGAAACACTAAATCTTCTGGAAGAGAAAGTCAGTAGAAACCTTAAGGACATAGACATAGGTAAAGAGCTAATGAACAAAAATCAAGTGCATGGGAAATATTTCAAGGACTCAACAGTTGGAATTTCATCTTTTAAAAAAGCTTCTGCACATCAAAAGAAATCACCAACAGAGTAAAAAGAAAAACCACAAAGCAGGAGACAATTAGAGCAGAAGGTACATCAGGCAATGTACTCCTATTTATAAGATATGTTTAACACCATTGGTCATTCGATAGATACAAATTAAAACAATGTTGAGATTTCACCTTATGCCAGAAAGAATGGCTGTCATCAAGAAGTCAAAGAATACCAAATGCTGGAGGGAAAAAGGAGCCGTTCTCCATTGTAGGAGGGAGTACAGGGTGGTACAGCCATTAATGAAATCAGTATGGAGATTCCTCACAATGCTAGGATTGCAGGTCCCATTCAAGCCAGCTACTGCCCTCCTACGTATTTTTTAAAAGAACTGAAATCAAACCACAGGGTTCTATGAACATGCATGTTTTATAGTAGTGCAACTTCTCATAGCTAAATCTTGGAAACAATCAAAAGGCCAATCAATTTAGGAATGGATGAAACAGATGGTATTTTTTGCACAATGGAGTGTTATTCAGCTATACAAAAAGATAAATGAGACTTTTGTAGATAAATGGATGCAGACAGAAACTATAATAGATCAGATCCACGTGTGCAAATGTCATATTATCTTGGTAGTGTGGGAACCTAATAGAGCAATGAAATCTACAAAGTACAGCAGATATGGTGAAAGGAAAAGAAACTGCTCAATGGGAAGAAAAAACTGGGATGAGAAAAAGGACAAATGAAAAAAGGAAAAACATATTTAGGTACATGTGCAGAATAGTATGGATAATAGTATTGTCGATTTCTGCTGTTTGAAAGGAGGAGTAAATATTTAAAAAAGTATTTTTTCCTCTTTTGCATTTCTTATAATTTTTCTGTTATTATTTTGCTTTGTTTATATTCAAGTGAATCTTATACATTTATATCTGGTAATACAACTAACTAATTTGAAGATGACATCGAGTAATACAGCAACCATTGTTGAATTCCTATTGTTTTGCTTGGGGAAATCTTGTATCATTTCTAACGCTGTTATATTTCTATCACTATTTTGTATTCTTTAAAAATAAAAGAATGCAAAAAGAAAAAGCGTCAAAGTACTGATCTAGAGATTGCTGCTCTTTGCTGCGCGCATGTGTAACTTCAATGCTCTATTCTACCATGCATTAATTCAATCATTATGGTCTTTTTTTTTTCTTCAATGTCTGTACAAGTAATTCTAAGTACTCCAGTTTATCTCAATAGAGTCCGAAGTGTGCTTCTACTTCTTCTTCACTTTTCTTTCTTTGAGGTGACTCAATATCTTCTAATTCTTCACCTGTTAAAAGTTCTCCATGATTTCCAAAACACTCTTCCCTGTCTTCAGCAAGTAAATCATTTTCACCAAAGGTCTTGCTCTGATTAACTTCTCCATGGAAGTCTTTAAAGCCATTCACAAGTTTCCAAAATCTCCCGGCAGGCATTTACAGCTTTGGCTTTTAGTTTATCCACTGCAGTTTTGTGAGTGTCCCCACAATTGTGTCAAAAACAGTGAGTAATTTCCAGTGCTGTCCCAGTATTAAGTCCAGATCATGGGATACACCGGTCATGGCCTGAAGCTGATCAACCCCCAGCTGGGCATGTGTGGCACTGAACACTGAGTAATGCCCAGGTCAACGGGCTAAAGCAAAGAGCCTGGGTTTAAAGATAAAAATGCAACTCTATGTTTTCTTCTTTCTGGAATCTTTCATTCTCAAAGCAGACTCAGGATGACCAGATACATTTTCCATTATGGGTAGCAGGAATTTAAATTCCAATCTTTCCTCTTCCAAATACTTTCTTCATTCACTTCTCAAAGCCCTAGAAGACACACTGCAAACAAGAGGACTATGACTATGCTTTGTGATTATACTGCCAGAACATATGTGACAGACTGCTTTGTGAGAGCGTGTGCGTGTTCTCTGTTTGAGGGCTACGCCTAGCTTACTCATGTGTCTTGTAATGCTCCCCACAAACTACGTGGGTTAAACTCTACTTCTGTGCTTTACTCCCTGGTGCCTCCTCTGCACTCGTGTTATCCTCACAGCTTTCAGGCTTGCTGCACTTCAGGACTTCTTCTGGAGGGTATTCTTTTTTTCCTCAATTAAATTCTTCAACTCTTCCAAAACTGTGTTAGCAGATTTTTCATCAACAGAATCAGCCTCTCCGGTAATTTTGCATTTTTCAATCCAAATCTGTTTCTGAGTCTGTGTGAAACACCCCTTCTGTGCGTGCAGGGCTCGCTGTCACTCATCCCTGCGACCCCAAGTTGCTCTTCCCTGACTCAGTGCTGTCGGTGTAAGCCATTGCTGTCTCGCTGAATGTGCTTGCGTTTTCTGTTCAAAACTCCAAATCAAAGGAAATGTTTTTTCCAGTAACTAAGTGTCCTGGCTACCTTTCTCCTGCTGAGACAAAATAATCCAATACCCAAAATTAAGGAAGGAAAAGCTTACTTAGCTGTGGAGGTTTCAGTCCATATTTGACTGGCTCCAAGGAAGATCAGCACATGGCAGAGGGCAGCCATTCATGGTGGTGGAAAACAGCAACACAGCGAGATCAAAAGGGGGTGAACAGCAGCACCAGAGAGCAGGTTTCTTTCCCTCCCTTTTATGTAGGTGACCACCCCAGGATGGTGTAGCACTCACATCCCTAATCTCAGCACTGGACCATGAACTCACCGTAAGTTCTAGAAGCCTGCCCCATGAGGTTTTGGGGGGACATCTAGATACAAACTATAACACTAAGCAACTGCCACACATTGTGGAAGTAACTTTTGCAGGGAGAAGTAAGAAAGCAAAACTACGATAGTATTCTTTTTCTTTCTTCACAATTTCATGGACAGAAAATTCTTCTTCAACATAGATCTGAGGGGGCCAGCCAGATAGCTCATTAAAGAGCCTGCTTGGGCATGCACAGGGATTGGGGTTCAATCCCCAGCATGCCATGCCAGCCCCAAGCCCCAGGCACACTGAGATGGTGAATGAGACTGGGCTTGGTGGCATGCACCTATAATCCCAGCACCTGGGAGGCTGAAAACAGGAGGATCACTACAAGTCCAATCTGTACAGTGAGACCCTGTAGACCCTGTACTAAATGCATTTAAAAAAAAGAAATAGACCTGAGACATTTAAGCAGACAATGCTTTTCCTTTCCTAATTAGGTCAAAAACTTCCACCTTTTCACCAAAATAAACACTTCAAAGTTTCTCTTGTACATCCAGTGTCAGCATCACTCTTGTCCTTTCAGCTCCTTACTAAGCACAGCCAATGTGCATGCAGCACTGTGCACCAGAACCTGCGCTCTGATCACCTCAGGCTAAAGGCACTAGCAGGCAGCCGCAGGCATATGCAGAAGCATATGCTTGACAAAGGAATGACTCATAACCTGAGAGGCAGGGAGTGGCATAATTTGAGATTTATTTACTCAGGCTAGTAGGAACACTACAAAATTTTTAATGTATGAATGGTCTTCTAGGAGAACTGCTCAGGAATATTTTCAGACTATCATTGACTAAAAGTAACTGAAATCACAGAAAAGCAAAACTGGATACAGGGGATAACTGTCTACATCTCTGTTCCACTGATGAAGACTGAAACCTGCAATTTAACATACATTGTAGGAGGCGACCTCCAGACTATTAAGTGGTCAGGTGGCTCCCTGTTCCATGCAATCAATGGGCTTCCAAATATGTAAATGAAGAGACTTCCCTCCCCAGGAGCATTCTGAGATCTATCCAGTCACGGTTTTCTTTTTTTTTTTTTTTTCCTTATTTTTATTTATTTACTTATTTATTTATTTGTGGAACCAGGGGTTGAACTCAGGCCCTTGTGGTTGCCAGGCAAGTGCTTATTCTACTGAGCTATCTCCCTGGTCCCTCAGTCATGGTTTTCAATGTAGCCAGTGAGAAGCAAAATCACCTGTTTTGTCCAGAAAGTACAAGTTTTAAAATAAACTATTCCGTCAAAAAGTAGTAAAAAGTTAATTCCAGATTTTAAAAGCTGCTCACTGCTTATAAAAACCAAATAAGTTAAATAATGCTTTATTTATAAGCGAGTGTGGTATACACAGATCTACCCTTCTGATGTGGTGTACGGAGGAGCAGAGGGAACATCACCTGCTCTCAAGGCGAGGTGATCCTACTGAGGGATCACAGTGACCACCTCTGAACATTACGTGATACAGATCAACTAAATGATGGGAATTGCAGGGTCCCGAGTTCAATCCCTAGTAATGCAAAAATGTGTTAGTCACACAGACATAATAAAAATAACTTTAAAATAAAGTAAAAGAAATATAGTTTATATATTTAAAAGACTGCCACATTCACAAAGCAGTATTTTATAAGCAAAATTTAACATGTTTTGCTTGCTTTTACAAATAAAGGTGCACAAAATCACACCTTATAATTGTAATATATTTTGGAAAAGTGGCTCTTGATTTCCATAGTAAGTTTCAAGCAAGCCTCGTGCTATTTGCATTTTCTTAAGACACCATATTTCGACACAAAGTAATCTTGATTTGCTCAGAAAAGAAGTCCAATTAAATCCCTTTATCCTAATCTAGTACCTGTCATCCTTACTGCAGATGCAATTTAAGTCTTTATGCAATTTATCTATCAAAATATAAGGCAAGGCACCAAGTCCCAACAGCTAATTTATATTTCACAAATTTACTGAATTTATGAATCTGCTAAAAGGCACACTAGGACACCAAAAGTCTCCTTGGTGCCTAGTGCCTAGGACATTTACCATGAAAGGACAATGCATTTGCCTTTGTTCCTAGACCCAGACTCTCAGCTCACCTGAGAGATTTGTCCTGAGGAAAGCCACTTCACTTCCGATTCCTTTCTTGTGACTCTCACTGTCATGTTCTGGTTCTGATAGTTCTTCATTGTGTTCTGACAGGAGTCTCCTCATCACGTGATTTACCACAACTCAAAAACTAACACTAGTAAGCTAGGTTTACCTTGGTTTCCTATCAGAAAAGTTAACAGCGTCTACTGCATGACATTCTTTTAATGTTGTGCATGGAATATGCACAAATCCATTATCAATAGCAGCCACAAACTACCTTAAGTGAGAAACCAAAAATTTCAATTTTTAAGAAAACTGCATAACTATGCAGAAATTGTTTTGTAGGAAATTCAGTAACATGGGATTAATTTGTTAAGTTACAATAAGTTCAAAACTTGCAAAGGCTGTATTTTATGAATTATATATACATATAAGGCATATATACATATAAAATTGATACCTACAAAAAAAGGCTAGATTGAGACGCAGCCACTAGTATTAAACAAGGACTGACAAAGTCAAACAGTAAGTCCACAAAGAAAGGTGGTTAGGAGAGAGAACCTACTCTTATATTTGTCAGGTGCTAAGACACCTCTAGTTAAGGGAATAATTATTTATGTCATTCTGTGAACCATACTTATACAAACATTACAGTGCTTCTAACTATAAAACAGAACGGGTTTTTTTTGTTTTGTTTTGTTTTGCTTTGTTTTTTTGTATCCAGAATCCAGCTCAACTCCTTGAGCTTGCCAGGCAGGTGCTGTGCCACTGAGCAGTTTCCACAGCCAGAACATTACTTTATGTACCAGTATGGAAAACAACACTTTGTGAATGAAAGAGATCCATTACCAAATTGTCATGTCATCTCCAGTATCAGGCATGCTAAAATGTGAATGCATTGTATGTAGCTCTTGGAATAGAGATTTATAAAAAATTGGATATATGCTCTTCTATTCAATGTCATTAATATAAAAAATATGGTGCTGAATCAAAATGTTCTTACCTGAATCTAATCACTTTGGGCTAATAAACACAGTTGTGATTAGGAAATGTCATAAGGAAGTCACCTACTAATATTCAGCACAATTGTGTGCAACTAAAATGAATAATACCTCTCAAATCTGAGTACCTCCAGAAAGTATTTCCCTTTACAGTAAGTTTTTAGCACACTGTGAGGGCATAAAAATACATGTATTATAGTACTGTCTGAATAACGTCTTTGAAATCAGGATTTCTAGGAAAAATCAGAAAAGCTATTCTCAATAACATTGCATACAAAATTCACAGAAATCATGGTTTTGGTAGATTCCTAGCAACATGTTATGGTAATGATAGCCTAAAATAAAAAAAGAGAATGGGGATATCCCTAAGTTTTCTACTTTGGCATCTCCATTCTTCCTTCTTGTGAGTCAGCTTGGAGGCTCTTCTCTTGTTGGAGTTATTGTCACTTTTGCTTGTCTGGCTACTTCCAAGTCCCCAAACCTCCAGCTGGTAAACATTGTATCTCAGCACTTTCTAAGGAAACACAGTGTATCTCACAGTGTATCTCAGCACTCAGCACTGCTACACAATGTATGTCAGCACTCACCACCTCTACACAGTGTATCTCAGCACTCAGCA
>NW_004524748.1:2836160-2836686 GCF_000260255.1 Octodon degus
CACTGCTACACAGTGTATCTCAGCACTCACCACCTCTACACAGTGTATCTCAGCACTCACCACCTCTACACAGTGTATCTCACCACTCACCACCTCTACACAGTGCATCTCAGCACTCACCACCTCTGCACAGTGTATCTCAGCACTCACCACTGCTACACAGTGTATCTCAGCACTCACTACCTCTATACAGTGTATCTCAGCACTCACCACTGCTACAGTGTATCTTAGCACTCACCACCTCTACACAATGTATCTCAGCACTCACCACCTCTACACAGTGTATCTCAACACTCACCACTGCTACAGGGTATATCTCAGCACTCACCACCTCTACGTAGTATATCTCAGCACTCAGCACTGCTACACAGTGTATCTCAACACTCAGCACTGCTACACAGTGTATCTCAGCACTCAGCACTGCTACACAGTGTATCTCAGCACTCACCACCTCTACACAGTGTATCTCAGCACTCAGCACTGCTACACAATGTATCTCAGCACTCACCACCTCTACACAGTGTAT
>NW_004524748.1:2836786-2870420 GCF_000260255.1 Octodon degus
CTCTACACAGTGTATCTCAGCACTCACCACTGCTACACAGTTTATCTCAGCACTCACCACCTCCACACAATGTATCTCAGCACTCACCAGTGCTACACATTGTATCTCAGCACTCACCACCTCTACACAATATATCTCAGTACTCACCACCTCTACACAGTGTATCTCAGCACTCACCAATGCTACACAGTGTATCTCAGCACTCACCACAGCTACAGGGTATATCTCAGCACTCACCACAGCTACAGCGTGTATCTCACCACTGCTACATGGTGTATCTCCGCACTTTGCATTGCTACACAGTGTATCTCAGCACTCACCACTGCTTTTCTCTCAGTCCACTCTGTGAAAGAGGGTTTTCCTTGTCTGTTAATTTGCTTTAGGTGGGATTGAAACAAAGGAAGCAAAGACGACTCCAGTAAATCTTGTGCTAGACTCCTCAGTCCAGTTTCATGCCTCAAAGTGGTTACGGATCACAGAAAATTACAGGTAAGAAGATGCAGTCAGGCTACTTGTGTACATTTTGTTAAAATGACTCTTGGTTTGTTGGCCAAGAAGCTCCTATTTGCCTTCTCAGTGGCATGCTCTGAAGAAAGGGGAACATCCTTTTTAAAAGGCATCAAAGAGAACATAAATGTATTGAAGATCTGTACCTCCATAAACTCAATTACTTCCTGCCTTCTGGCTACCTCGAAGCTTTCCTGATTTCCTTCTTTGACTCCCGGTCTCTAACTTTGATATTGACAAAGAGAAGGCCGCAGGCATTCTCTCTGCCATGTGTATTATTCATGCCAATAAAACCAGGCATGGGATGCTCAGCAGTCATGGGTGGATTATGCTGTAGGCAATCTTGAAGATGATGGATTAAAAAAGAACTAGAAATTAAGGATGCACAGATACATACACACACACAGACACGCTTCTATATAGATGAAGGATAATTATACACATGTGCCAGCTGGCTCTCTAGCAGAACAGTAATGGATTTCCAGACCCTCTCAGTATCTTTCAGATACGCTGTAACTAATGCTACAAATGTTACATCCAGTGCCTCAAAGCTCCCAGAGTTTCTTTTATACTATGTTTCTTTTTGTCATCAAATTTAGAACACTTTCTCATCAATGGAAAGAATATTACACTTACTTTCTTTCCCAGAATATTTTATACTTTAGCTATAATAAAAAGTAAGTATGCTTCAGTAAAGCTTAAGATAGTTCTAACTGGAATTATTTTAGGCCCTCCATAATTTGGACTTGGTGTACTTACTGAGATTAACACTGACTTTAGTAACAGTGATTGTAGTTGTGTATTGCTGAGCCTATGCAGGTGATGTCTTCCAGTGGACACTAAAGCGCCTCTCACACCTGATTCTTTTTCCAACATGTGTGGTATTTCGTTTTCCCTTTCAATGGTGATCCAAAATGCACAAACTTTTAAAATTATAGCCCTAAACTCACACTTTTAACAAAGAAAAGCAATGCACCAAGCAACAAAAGTTTATTATACCATGAAATGTAAGGACTGAAACAATGCAGAGTAGACATAACAGCAATAAAGTACTTTCCTAAATTAGAAAATAAAATCATTATACTATTCTGATTATACAGAACATTGCCATATTATATTCCTCTCTCAACAGTAGCTAGTTTTATATACCAAAAATGATGTAAGCACAAATAAATATCTTTCCATGAGAAATAAATGACCTCTATAATTAAACATTCTGTCCATTACTCAGATACATGTATGTATGTGTATATGGACCCAGAGAAAATCTGAGATCTCTGAAATTCAAGATAAATTTAGTCAAGTTTTTATTAATCATACTAGCATGGGTAATAATTTTTCTTTCACAAATTATTAAATTCCTTCACTCAAAGTAAGTATTATTACTAATAAGTATCGTTACTTAAAAAGATTTTCATAAATCAAGAAACCAATTATTCATATTTTACTGGCTCATTCATTTATAATATACATTTTAATATACTGCATTATATATAGAAATATAACATAATGATCTACTATCAATGTGTTACAAGTTTACAACTAGTGAAACATTAAATTAATTCATGATCAATTTGGTCCGTGCCAAATTATTATAAGGAAAATCACAGGAAAAAACTAAACTTAATACTAGTCAATATATTCCTTACCATTGCATGTGTATATAAATTTAAACATATGTACTTATGCTGAATTTTACAACTATTAAGTTTTTATTAATCCATTTAATTGTGCTTCAATCATACATTACTATAAAGTCTAGTAGGTCACCTTATCTAAAACTTTCTCAGAATATTTTATTTCTGTTACATCTACTCTATATTATTTAGGCCTTTACATTTCATTGTATAACAATTTTTTTTATTGCTAGATACATTGCTTTGCTTTGTTAAAAGTATGAATTTAGAGCGGTAATTTAAAAAGGTGCATTTTGAATCACCATTTCAAGGAAGAGCAAAATAACTGTACATACTGGAAAATTTTATAAAGATTATAAATGTTATGGCTGATTTTTTTATCAATACATTCAAGACATCTGTCCAAAAATCAATGTAATATGACAGCCTAAATATAATTATTGCTCAAAGTTTTGTGTAAATATGACCTAATATTTAATGGATATGTTATGAGGCACAATATTCCTTTCAGAAGTAAGCTAAGTCATGTTTGTTTTCCATTTTTCAAAATGTATTTTTTAAGGAGCTCTTCCCCAAGTGCTAGCAGTTATTAAGTGATTACCACATTTTATGCCCTAGCCTAAGCGTTTGCCTAGATATTTCATTTAATATTCATAACAATTATTTTATAGAAGAGCAATTCAAAGGCAAGAAAAGTGACCCAGAATCTCATACCTCATAAGTGCTGAGCTAGTATATGAGCCTGGACACCCCACATTCAGCTTTGTGTTACCGTTTCCCTCCATGACCCTGGAGTCTTTAGGGTTTGCCATGTGCCATCAAACTCAGTAAAGACAACATAATCACTCACACACTCACTAGTATATCAATATCCAAAAATTTACCTAGTTCAAATTTGGGGGGAAAGTGGATTACATTTCTAATTCTAATGGCTTGAGAGAAAAAAATGGTATAAGCTAAAACTGCAAATGGTTGCTTTACCATATTATAAATTATTCCTCTGCCATAAAAATAATTACTACCATCGTGTATATCCCTGTAATCTACTATGTACCCTACAATAGTCTTCTAATGTGGGAAGTGCCCAATAAAACAAAATAATTCATTTCACCATCATTTAAGTCTAGCACAATCACAAGTATTTTACTAATGAGACATAATGTGGAGAAAAAGAGAGAGATTGTGAAACACAGAAAGCTAACTTTTCCCTGAGAAGATGCCAGTATTTTCTGAAGGTAGAAGTTTACCTACATTATTTTTTGCAAATAGCCTACACTGAACACATAATTTGAACAGAAAGTTACTTGGTGGTCATTGTTTAAATTTAGTCAAGAAGAAAGGTTTAATAATCAGCAAATCAATGGAACACAAAATAGAATACAACTGTTTTCAATCACCAAAATGCTCCGGTTGTGCTACAGCTCCTACTGCAGTACAAGGTATGTGCCCTAGTACTTAATACGTAAATATGCACACAAGTAAATTGTACCTTCATGTTTTCATTCATAATTTTTTCCTCAATCATCATTTCATCAATGTCTGAATGAAGAACCATGTCAGAATGATATATTTAGTATATTCACTCATAATGTGAAATATCTGATTACACTAGTGCTGTCTTAAAGGTTTAAAAGCACTAGAAAAATACAACACGAACCCAGGGAAAATAGGTGACGATGTAAGGCCGACCTCTTACACACCTCATACAAACAGGATGGGCTATCTCAGACCTGACGTTAAGAAGCTGTGAAAGACACTAGACACACAAGTATTCTCAAAATACTCCACCTGGCAGAGATTCAACTCTAGGAGGAGAAGAACCCATTAATGCACATACATATGTAGTAGCCTGTCTTCTAACTAGTAATACATAAGGGGAATTTGCTGCATAATTTCAGAAAAACAACGGATCAATCTGTAGTACACTTGCTTTTGAATGCTATATGTCAGGAACTGAAGCCAAGCAATTTATCAGTCCTCTTATTACCTACAAAATTTAGCAGCTACCTGCCAAAGATGTTGAAAAGAAAACAAGTCTTCAATTATTTTGTTGCAGGACCAACACATTACAAGAACAACATTCTTTCAAAGTTTCAATAAGTACACAAACATCCTTTTGGCTAAAAATCTTGCTCATGTGATGTTTTGTTGCATAGAAGGGGCCGGGAAGATGGCTCATTTAGCGGGGCCTTTAACCAAAAGGTTGGTTGTTTTGTTGTGCAGAGTCAAAATGCATCCTACATGATTCAAACAGAAGCATTTATTTGGAGAATTAAAAATGTCTTATTGAAATAGGAAGAACTTTTCTCAAGGGAAGAACATTCCTGGTAGAAAACATATGGAAGGTTTTCTCCCAACAAAACCTTGTTCTAACGCAGACAATGCAAACCTGAGAACATGCACCTCCCCAAACAGCACAGATGAGGGCACAGTCCTAAGGAATCGCATCGCTTTAAATCCCAGTTACAGCACTCTTCTCCACCTGTCCCAGTATCCCGGATAGAAAAGAGTGTTACAAAGGGACACTAAAACCATGGGGAGAGAGTGAATATTAGTGTCCAAAAGCAATCAAAACTTGTGCTAAGGCCTCTTGATGCACAAAGAGTCTCAAGGTCCATGAGTATCACTCACTGGTTGCTCCTGCATCACTAGGTTTTACTGCTATCTTTTATCATAATATTAAGGCATCTAAGAGATTAAGTGGTCTCCCACATGTAACGTCTACACTGCAGTACATGTCTGTGATACAGCAACCCTAAATACAAACATTCTCTATTGAATTCTGTCTCCCTCAGTGTGTAAAATGTAGTTTCTCATCAAGTACAGAGGATCTGGTCTCATTTACATACCAAAAATGTCCACTCTGAGAATCTCTTGCTATTGGCGACTTTCAACCTTTAAACATGAGTTAGTAAAAGATGGACATTTGCCTTCCTTCTTATAAAGTGAGAATGACTTTGAACTTTATAGTCAGGCATTGGTGCTTGAATGATCTGAAGCTGATGGAATTTGGACAATCTGATGTGAAGAATTAGTCTTCAAATTGAAATGGATACTCATCCATTTTTGTGTGTGTGTGTGTGCTGAACCCACAAGCTAGAACTCGTCAGTGTTGATTGCCTCATGACACACTACACTTTCCAGCCAAATCTGTCTGCTTGGAACTGCTCATTTTAATATCCATCAGACCTCTTGGAGCCAATTAACAAGGAGAACTGAAGCTCTGCTATACTCAGTAAACCAAAGCATACAGAGGTGTCCTGTTTACCAAAAAGCAGAAAATAACATGAAGACAAATGTGTATAAAATCAGTTACCAGTAACAAAAGGAAAAACTTTGAATTTACTAATTTGAATAGAAATACTATTACCAACGGTGCATACCTAGATTGTATATGAGGAAGAATACTGAAGTTTCATTGTGGTTTTCTCTTCTTTGTGTCATTCAAATTATGATCCCTATAAGGAATACATTCCTTTAAAAAAATCAATGATGCAACACATCTGTGTGTGATTTAATAGCTATGCATAAGAATCACAGGGATTTACAAGAAAAAAAAAAAGGAACAAATAAAACGTAATTTGTACTAGTATCTCAATCTTTGGGTAAATATAAATACTTTCCAATGTACTTTGTTGCATAGTCACCATCTTTTAAAAAAATTTTAAAGCTTACTAGTTTATATATTTTTTTTCTTTTCTTCTTTTTGAGACAAGGTCTCATGAAATAATTCAGGTTGGCTTTGAATTTACTTATATGGCCCAGGCTGGTCTCAAACTCTTGATGACCCTCCTGCCTCATGGAATGCTGGGATTATAGTCCTGGGCCACCATTCCTAGCAGCACTTAAAAGTTGACTGAGTTTAATTTATCATATATTGACTTTGATCATTATCTCAAAATTTTCTAAAAAGTTCTTCTAATTTTTTCTACAAGTAAAACTTTTACTCCCAAGCCAGGGTGGTGGTCAAACATTCTTTTAAAATTTCATTACCAATGTCAGCTAGCTTTCATGACAATGTGAAAATTTTGTTGAAAAAGTACTAACCATGCAACTCCATATTTTAAAATCAAAAAACAAACTTCATTGTCGCTTTGGTTATGACATGAATTTGGCACTGCAACCCATGAAAAATAGTCTATGGCTTCAAGTCATTGAGCCAAGAAAAAAAAATAAATCATTTTAAATTATTGTATTTTTAAAAGTACACTATATTCGCATGCCAAGATACTCTAAAACAGTTGACCACAGAAAGGATTAATTTTACAGCAGAATAAATCAAAGTGCTTTAATACAATAAAGGTCTAGTTTTATTTTTTAAAGAATTCTAAGTCAATTATCTGCATCTGTCTCTGATACATTAGTTGACAAGAAAGAAAGCAAAGCAAGAAAGCAAAATAAAAAGCAGGCAAGCAAGCAAAAAGGAGAGAGAGGGAAAGAGGGAGGGAGGAAGGAAGGGAGGACAGACAGGAAAGGAAGGAAAGAGAGGAAAAGAAAAGTGAGGGGAGGATGGGAGAAGGGAGGGGAAGGGGAAGTTAAATTTAGTTGAAAGCTATGTAAAAAGCTCTTGAGTATTAAAGTTCTTTGGGTGGATTTTTGTGGGTTTCTGGTTCTTTTTTTTCTCATATTTTTATTTTATTTTATCTTTTTAAATTTTTTCCCCACAATTCCAATGATAAACAAATAGCAAAGAGACAGCTCCAAATCAAATCGGCAGGACAGCCTCAACAATCAACACATTGCATACATTCCTCCCAGTGGTCAACCACTGCACAAGATGCGGACACGACATTCGACCCACAAACACCACTAGAACAAATCATTCCACCCACCAAGAGAATGCAACCATACATCCATCCCAACCACTCTGAACACACAAACACAAAATGGACATACATCTGCATGTGGCTTTGTTTTGCTTTGTTTTCAGCACTGGACACCATACTCAGAGTGCTGATCTCCATCCTCTGTACTTTGTCTCCTTTTCTAGTTCCAGACATAGTCTCCTTAATTTATGTAGGCTGGCATCAAACTTGAGATCTTCCTGCCTCAGTTTCCCAAGTGGCTGTGCTTCCAGTAAAGAGCCACAGAGCCCAGGTTCTAGTGATTCTTTCCTTCACTTTCCTTAGAGGAATTAGCCCCCCTCCATTCCTACTTACTCTATTACATAAATTTGAATTCAGGAGCACTTGAAGAAAGTCTCTAAATGACAAATCAAGGATTTCTAGAATCTAGGATGTCTGTGTTTCTTAACTTCCTTCTAAAACTAAAGCATGATACAAGTGAAATTTAAAAAAGCATGTTTGCTTTTGTTTACAACAATGAATGTCCTGATTCACCCCTTGTTTCCTACAGAGAGTTTGCAAGTAGCACAGAACTGGGACAAGCAGTGCTCTGACTCAGGGATCCCGCAAGTGTGACTGGGGCACCATTGTACTCAATGAAATTGAAACACTTGTACTGGAGCTGAATGGATTCTTCTTCAATCCAGGTCTGCAGTCAACTGAAAAAAAGATACCGAGAGGCATAAAGAATCACATACATTCCCTTAAGTTTAAGATCAAGGAATTTATTTAAGTCTTTCTAGTGAGGAATACACATGCCTATTCCCCTATGTGCATATGTATGTCTTGAATGTCAGAGCAGTATGCCAGGTATGAAAACCAGAAAACACACCTGGACACCTGCACTCTCATTTGATCAGTAAAGATTTTCTGGATTTACTTAGGAAAATAAACTTGTTTCAGTATTTTTTTAAAAGCTGATCTAGTTTGTCCAAGTCACAAAGATTTCTGTTGTGATCAGTAGTGAGAGATAGTCTTTGTATGTGTGCAATGCTAGTTGGCTAATGCATGCTACCAAATAAAGTGAGGATTGTAGTTTTTCTTTCTCCTATAATTTTTTTTTCAATTCCTGAAATTATACCCAGTAAGCTGTGGCCACCATTACTTAATAAGTATTTTGGTAGTAAGATCATTAAGTTATTACAGAAACCTTAAGCAAACCTACTGCTAAAATCCTTTAAAAAAAGAAAAAAAAAGAATTAAAAGAGAATAACTTGAATGAGGAAAGAAAAGGAGACAGGGAAAGTTAAAAAAGGGAGGCAAGAACTATATCTTTGACATAATTCACAACCTTTTCAATCTTCTTTTCTATTCTCTTCCCTGCAGTATCACGTAATTTTACCATTTGTTTAGGAATTTTAAGGAAAATCCACAATTCTTCAAGGAGAATTCTTCTATTTCACAATGTGATAAATGAATGCTAAAATGCTGGATAAGTTCCTCTTATCTCTTTCATAACTGAGTCAATAAATCTTAATTAAGATGAACAGTTTCAAAAAATTTCCATAAAATTGAAATTAAAATACATCTTTAAATTACGGACTTCAAAACTATTAGTAGTCAAAAGTTCACAAAATCACTGAACACTTATAAGCAGAGAAAGATATTTAGGAATTCTCTCCTCACACACCTTACAAATGATATGCAATGAGAAACTCTGGTAAAGAGGACATGAGCATTTTATTGGTCATATCACTCCCAGTGTCTAAGAGCACAGACTCTACTGGTTAAGCCTAAAGCGAGGAACTTCCCATTATATTCCTCCACTTAAAAGTGAGGAAATGGCAGGAACCTCATGCAGCCCTTTCAGAAGAAAAATGAGTGTTCTCAGTGACTAACAAGTTGGCAGCATGCTTTCAATGAGCTAACAGCTCATAAATGCACTACAAGCAATGGAGAGTTGTTCACCATTGCCCTATGGGTGCAAACAGCTGAAAGCCTGAGCGGTTGTAGCCAAGAGATCGGAGGTAAGAATGTAAGCACCACTTTACATTAAGACACTATGAAGAGTTCAATCCCTGGTACTGAAAAAAAAAAAAAAAGGAGGAAGAAGGAGAAGGAGAAGAAGAGGATGACGACGAGGACACTGAAGAGAAACTTGAGCAGGCTGGTTATTGTGTCCAAAATAAACAATCCCAAGGGCACTGGGTTCAGTTATGTAACAGAGCTACAGGACAAGACCACAACCTTGTAACTTCAGACAAAAAGATATGGTTATACAGTTAGGCAAGACTAAAGAGGATGATCCTCTGGAATGTGGCTTTTATATTATGAATAATTTATTTATTTATTAATTATTATTTTTTTTTATTTTTGGCAGAACCAGGGATTGAACTCAGGCCCTTTTGCTTGCCAGGCAAGCGCTTATTTTACTGAGCCATCTCCCCGGCCCCACAAATAATTACAATGTAAAGAGTGACTAAAGGCTTGGGCATGGGCCTCTCAAATTTGGGTCAAAACCCACAAAGGCAAGGAGGTGATTAGAGGACTTCATTCAGTAGGCAATAAACTACTTTAGCTATTGGGAAACTAGAGAGAAGCTGCAGGACCCTGAGACTATGCATATAGTTTCGAGATCTGAGATTTCCTCAGAAACAACGTAGTTCATAAACTGCTAAATGTTTTTCATTTTCCTTCTTCCCTGAACTTTCAATTAAGTCTGATCCCTTTGGTTCTGATATCTACTATAGTTTAGATAATTAAACAAAGACTCTTCAACATTTGTAAAACTTCGTTGCAAATGGAAAAACCTGGATCTCCCATTCCTAGTTATGTGACTGTCCATACTTGGGGTCAGCAGAGCTGAAAGATCAAATATGACTACATTCAGTGCATAGGAAGCACTCTTTAAAATAAAGCTTGGGGGGAAAAGCAAAGAAAAAATAAAAAGTTGGAAATGAAGACCCATATCATTTATTCTTGAGCAGTACTGAGATAACTCCCTGAAAATTTCACAACTCTTTCATTTCATTCTCTATTTTACTTGTACATGTTTGCAGTTCATGTAGCTTATAATCATCTTGGGAAGCAGTTACAGCTATATAACACAGCCTGTTTCTTTCTTTTTATTAATCCCTTCCTTCTGCCTCCCTCCTCCTCTAGTTCCCCTATCTTAATTTTTATTCTTCTTAATATTATTTGCCTTAGCTCATGCTATAACATACAATGTTCACATTAATTCGAGTTATTGTTACTTTGTACCGATAGCATGTCTTTATTCTTATCTCCTCTCTCCTTCCCCCTCAGCCCACCTTTCGGTCCATCGGAACACTTTCCTATCCCAGGAGACCCACGCCCTAGTCCTCTCTATGCATCCTTTATTACTCTCTATGTACTCTGCCTCACTCAAATGAGAAATCATTTATAGTGGCTTTATTTAGGCATGCACATCTGCTTTATTTCACTCAAAATTATATTTACCCGTTGCATTCATTTTCCTGTAAATGTCTCAAATTTGTCATTCTTTATGGCACAGTAACATTTCATGATGTACAGTTTCCATATTTCCTTTGTCCAATCGCTTGTTGATGGATAGACAATGGTTTCAGGAATTAGCTCTGATAAACTGTGCCGCTATAAAGGTCAGTACATGTCATTGTAGCAGGTTGACTTGAATTATTTTGAGGACAATACCTAGCAGAGGGATCTCTGGGTCAAGTGAAGTTCTACTTTCAGTGCTTTGACAAATCTCCACACTGATCTCCACAATGGCTGTACTAGTCCCCATCAACAATGCAAGAGTTTCTTTTTCAAGACACACTTGCCACTATTTGTCATTGTTTTCTTTTCTAGTGATTGCCATTCTTTCTGAAGTAAAATGAAATCTTAGTTTTGTTTTAATTTATATTTCTCTAATGAGCAGAGTTATTGAATATTTTTATTTTTATTGAATATTTTTAAATGTATTTGTTGATTATTTGTATTTGTTTCTCTGTAAGTGTCTATTAATTTTTCTAGACCATTTCTTGATTGGGACTTTAAGTTTAGGCGGTTTAATTTTTTTCAGTTGTTTGTATATCTTATATCTTTTTCAGTTCTTGTATATCTTTGTATATCTTCTGCCTGAGGAGTAGCTGGCAATTTTGTCTGGTCTTTCTTCACTATACTTTTGCTCTAAAAGAGATTTATGTTCTGATATAATTCAGTTTGTTATTTCTTGCTTCAATTTATTGTGAAACTAAGCAGGAGGTGCATCAATACCTGACTTCAAGCTATACTACAAAACAACAGTGATAAAAACAGCATGGTATTAGAACAAAAACAGATCAATGGAACAGAACTGAGGATACAAAAACTTCCCATACATATTCAACAGTTTGGCCCTTTTTTGTTCGGTATGGGGAACTGAAGTCAGGACCTTGCACTAATCAGGTTGTTGCTATGTCACTGATTAACTAGTTGGTCTTTGGTCTTTGGTCTTTGGTCTTTGGTCTTTTTTTTATGTATTTGGTTTGTGTAAGGTCTCACTAGGCATCTCAGGCTCATGAATGATCCTCTTGCCTTCAGCCTCCCCAGCACTGGGATTACAGGCTTGCAACACCACACCCTTGGACTCTGGCCAGCTCAGTCTACCAGGTGCTGGGGATGGAACCATAGTCCCTGCACTTTCCTAAGCAGGAGTTTTAGTCTGCTGAGCTACCTTGCTGGCCCAACTCTTATGTCCTTAACAAAGGTACCCAAAGCATATGTTGGAGGAAAGACAGCCTATTCAACAAGTAGCATTAGGAAAACTGGATATATGTTTGTGGAAGATTAAAATTGGACCTTTATTTCTCATCATACAGCAAATTAAAATAAAAATGGATCAATGATACAAACATTAAAACAGAAACATCAAACTTATTAGAAGAGAAAATTGTTAAAATACTTGAAGAGATGTGTGGAAAGGATTTTCTAAAATTCACATTTTTTAAGTTTTCTGAAACAGGGTCTGATCATACAGTTCGGGCAGCCCTTGAACTCACAATGTAGTCCAGGCTGGCCTCCAACTCCTGGAAATTCTCCTGCCTCAGCCTCCTGAGTGCTGAGATTACAGGCGAGAGTCACTACATGTGGCCCTTCAGGGGACAATTTTTATGGAAGATCTTAAGGGGCAATTTTTATAGACGGTAATTTTTAAAATTTCAAGTCATGGTAATGATCATAAGCTAGAAGGCTAATTAAGTTAGGCATCTGTTGCTTAATTTGCAAAGGAAACATGAAGACAAACTAGAGAGAAGAAAAGCTTTACTCTTCCAGCAGCCAATGTATGATATCAGTATTTGCAGAGAGATTGATGGCTCCTCCTACGTGTGGTCTGCACCTCAGCACAGTGAGGCCTCCCATCTGGGCCCATAGCATGCCATGTACCTGTAACGGGACATATTTCTAAGGAAGCACCACTAAATTTAAATAAGTGGTTGGGTCATGATGAAGCCCATCTTACTGTCAGAATTTACTTTCTTCAATGGACAGTAAAAACTCCTTGTATTGAATAATGATAAGTGAAGTAACAGGAATATGTTTCAACATTTTAATTTAAATTTACATTATTAAACTGTTGACCTTAAAGATAAATATTAAATTTCAATTACTACAACATTTCAGATTCTAACTTCTACCAGTGGTGTTCAATCGTAAATCTATCACCAACAGTCACCTCTCAAAGGGCACCCTCTATAAATAGTTTTAGACATTGTAAGAAATGATAAAAGGACAAGTAAGCATAAGAACTAAACATTAATTTACTATGTTAAGTACAAAAAGTTTTTGGATGTCATTAATGAAGCCACCAATCATCTTTAAAAAATGACTCAAGAAACTCATTAAAAGCTGCATTCTTAGGAACATAAAGCATTGAGGATCTCAGCTCCTGACTCCCAAAGCCAACTTTTCAGTACTACACATATGCAAAAGACACCCCCACAAATTACCTTATATGAATATTAAAATGAATGCAGATCTCTCCAATTGACATCCAAATGTGGACCTCACTTTGATGTAAAAAGTCATTACTGTATCCCAAGTTTGACCTACTGAAAGTAGCCATTAAACATAGTTTTTAAAATTGTAAGTCTCATCTTTTTATATTATCTCCTACCAGGACTGCATGAGAAGACTGCAGGCATATAAGTGGTATTGCGATACCTACTTTTCCTTAGACCTTCGATATATAGATATAGATATAGATATAGATATAGATATAGATATAGATATAGATAAAGATATAGATATGTTGACTTTTCTTTTTTAACTCTATAGGTTGATTGTGATATGTTCCTGTTAAATTGTACAACTTCATGTGGATTTATGGAGTTATCTATGTCCTTTTTTAAAGATAAATTATATATTTTTAATAATTGAAAAATAATCACCTTGTCATTCAGAAAACAACTCTACCCTGAAAAAACTTTCTTAGGTAAATACTCTCTAATAATAAATATGAATTATTTGAGGAGAAATACATTAAATGTACATTATTTAATATTTAGTCACTACTAATCTCTTCCTGAACAACAGGTATATTTAAAGTCAATCTGGTGCATTCATCTTATTAGGAATACAGAATAGACTTTTCACAAAGACCTCTTTTACTGTCATTACTGTACCTTATCCTTTTACTTGAAATTAAGCTGATGAGAGACAGAAAAGAAAACAAAACAGTTGGCCTTGTCTGTACAATGTCTTCTGGATTGACGTACCTCATTATATTCCAAAATGTTATATATTTCTCCAAATCCATCACATGGATTAATGCATCAGATACTGAAATATTAATTACTTTGTCTATCCATCAGGTAGTTGTTACACAGATTTTTTTTTTCTCATTTTACAGATAAGGAACTTGGACTCAAGGAGGTAAAATGACCATAATCACATATGTATGAAGAGAATCAGTGTAAGAGCATGTTTTGTCCCAGTCCACCGAATTCAGGTGCTTTTGCATTGGGGAATGAGAGAGGACAGGAAAAGGGAAAATTGGAGAATATTTTTCAATAAAAATAAATAATGGATGGGCAAGGAGATAAAAATCAGCAGCAGAAACATGAAAAGTTTTAAAATTGAAGAATAAATCCATGGACAAATGCGGCGAACACAGTCAAGGGAGATTACATTCTGCGCATGCATTCAGAATTACACATAGCCCACAGATACCAGAAAACCCAACTCATTGTGTAGGCTAATATTTTATGGTATCAGTTTAAGTATTCCTTATTTAATGATGTTTGCTTTGGCCGCATTCTCAAATCTCTGATTTTTATATCAGGAATATACATTGCTCAAAAATATATTTTAAATGGATGAATAAAAATGGTGTGAACAGAATAATATGAGAAAATAAGTCCAAAGGGCCGGCCAGAAAGCTCAGCAGATTAAAGCGCCTGCTCCCAGGCAGGTGCAGGGACCAGGGTTTGAACGCTGGTATGCTACGCCAGCCCCACCTGCGGGGCGTGGTGAGCTGGCAACTGAGACAGAGCGTGCTGGTGCAGGCCTGTAATCCCAGTGCTGGGGAGGCTGAAAACAGGAGGATAAGTAGGAGTCTGACCTGTGTAGTGTGACCCTGTGGACCCCGCACTAAATACATTAAAAAGAAAAAATAAATAAGTCCAACTAATCAGGAAGCCAGCATTTTTTTTTACAATAGACGTGAAACAAAACACCATCAGAAATGTCAATGAATAAATAGTTTTTGATAAAGTAGATACTCCATTCAAATAACTGGAGTTTCGGTAGTCAGACCCTCTTAGCTTCAAATCTTAGTCTAAGCAGATCTGCATTTTTAAAGTGTCTGAAATATTACATGCTTTATTATCATACAACACAATATTCTTCCTCAGATTAGTCTAGACAGACAGGATCTGCTGGAGTTTGAAGTGTTTTTCGATTATTCTTATAAACAGATATGAACAGCACGCATAATATATTAAAGTATAGCCACACAAGGTTTTTAATAATGAAAACCTAATTTGGTTCAATTCAAATTAGGAACTGGAATGTCTATAAGTGTGGCTCATGAGCCGGGGCTTTGTTAGTGTAATGTGCTCTTTTCTATTGTTTTTAGAATGTGCACAGATCCCTTTTTACTACTGATGTGTTTCT
This sequence comes from Octodon degus, assembly GCF_000260255.1. Classification (NCBI taxonomy): domain Eukaryota; kingdom Metazoa; phylum Chordata; class Mammalia; order Rodentia; family Octodontidae; genus Octodon; species Octodon degus. The sequence goes on from NW_004524748.1 coordinate 2,851,854, forward strand.
TTTACCCTTTGAAATAGCATTGCAATATTTCCTAAGGAATTTTCTATGTACTGTCACACTCCTTATTTTCAACCCTGAAGACAACCCAAAAATCACCAAAAAATGTTTTAGCCTTCTTGGAAAAGCTCAAATTCAATTTGTTACTAGCTCATTAATTATCTTTGCTCAAAGCTCAAGGGTTTTTCATCTGAGGGGAAAATTCCCTTGAGGAAAAAAACCTAGTTTTAGATCTTAGCTACCTGTCACAAAGCTAGAAAAAGAGCAGATGAAATAGACCATCTTTTCAGAATATAAACATGATTCATGGCATTATTATAGGCAGCCAAACCCAGCTCTAATAGTTTTTAAAAATGAAAGTATCAGCTGTACTTCAGTACCTAACTTCAAATGCTGCAAAAGATCCAGGAGGAATAATCCCAAATTTTATTTTAATCTCTTAATTTCCTCTGTGGCCCTTTGGAAATCATTGACCACTCAGAGTTCCAAAACTCACAACTAAGAATTCACCCAGCAGGTACAAGTTCTCAGCTGGCCTCACTCTGGGGATTAGGCCATCCCTGCTTCAGCCATAGGTCTGAGAATCTATCAATTCTACCCTGAAGTTTCTACTTCTAATATTTGTATTCTTTTATCTAATACAAACAACAGCACCATTTAGTTTTGCTAATTTATGGTAAACTCTAGAGCTTATAATACATTTTGACATATGCTCATTTATCTGACCCTCAAAATTGGTTTTGGTACACCTCCCCCTTTTTACAAGTGAGCATGTACATTCCTTGGCTAGACTGCTCTGCACACAGCAATGGTGTAGCATGGGGACCAAAACCAAGACCTGGAGATCCCTGGGCAGGCTTTCACACTGCCACCTCCGTGAGAGGCTTCTCAGTTTGCCCTGTAATTGGTTCTACTCCAAGAAAATTAAATTTCATAATGGGGAGCTATTTAAAATGTTACCCAAAAGAAAAGTGTTTACAATAAACAAATATAAGGCCCAGCCAGATAGCTCAGGGGACTAAAGCACTGCTTAGGAGGCACAGGCACCGGGGTTCGATGCCCAGTGTCCCGTGCCAGCCCCACCCCCTGGGCACCCTAAGACAGTGATTGAGACTGGACATGGTGGCATGTGCCTGTAATCTCAACGCTTGGGAGGTTGAAGACAGCAAGATCACTACTAGTCTGATCTGTGTAGTGAGACCCTATAGATCCTGTACTAAATGCATAAAAAATAAAAAGATAAAAAAATAAGTTAATATAAAATGATTAAATAAAATTAATGAGAAAGGCAGAATATTCGCGTGTCTCCCTGGGCCACACCGTATGCCAAGTATGCTGCATGTTGGCTGTACGCATCAGGACAATGTACAGTCACCCACTCACTGAAATGCCCAGGCTGCTCTGAAATTCACATGCGTGACCAGCCCTTCCAGCTCCCTCGGGCTTACACTAACCTTCACTAGGGCTGAGGGGAACTGGCACACCTACATAAGATGAAGCTCCGTTAGGTACTACCTACTAGATGACCAAAGTGAATTAGGAATAAGCAACAGGGATTCTGAAATCTATAGTACAAAATGATTCCCTAAAACACATGGATGGAATCCAACTAAAGACCCCAGAGAGACAAAAACAAAGGATAAATATGACCAAACTCTATACAAGGAAGACTAACAGGAATGTACTAAACCCTTATAGAGCACAATGGAATGTTACTCATTTAAATTAAAAGGAGTTAAACATAGACTAAAAAGTTGTATCTTTTATAGTACAAGTATTACATGTAAAAACAGAAGATGCACAAAACAAAGATGTAAATAAGGCCAGAATGCCTCACCTGGGAGTGACCTGCTTCCCATGGCGCCAGTCAGGAAGGCACTGGAATCCTGACGGGGAAGCTGCCCTATTTTCTGAGGACAGCAGCCTACTGAAGAGATCTGGGGAAACATAATATATTTCTCCCTCCCCAGTAGTGCAGACTTTATGGATTGGTTATCAGAACAGGACAGTCAAATTATTCTGTCTACTTCTCTTTGCCTTCAGGGACCTACTCCTCATTCACTGGAGTGAAGCTGCTCTCCTGCCTGCCACAGGCGGGCACCACCCACTCAGGCCTGGGGAGCCAGCTGACTGTTTCTCCCTAGTGTCTGTCTGTGGCCCATGGGACAAAGTCTCAGATCTAATGCTTGGAAGGAAAAAAACACTTGATCCATAGATGTGTACTTCTTTAATCTTTATTTAGTTTTCTCCTGTTTTTCAGAGAATAAGTAGATTAAATAGGGTCTCCCCTAAGGCCAGCAAACATCATTCTGTTTTACATAAGTAAGGAACCAAAGGCCCAGTCTGGATCTGTCTAGACATGATTCGCACAGCAGGGCCTACAGGGACCAGGCAGGCTCTATAAATGATTCGAGTGGATTGGGCAGAAGGAATGGGAAGTAGTGACATCTACGGTAAGCTAAAACATGCATGCTCTGTCTCAAGTAATCTACATCAAATTTCTAAAGAATACGAAGAAACAAACTTAGCTGACAGGAACGATTGTGCAGGATGAGATTTCTACAGCAAACAGAAAAACCAGAGGCAGGATGCTTACCTTGGATAAGATGTTGACAAGACAGCAAACTCCTAAGCAACAAGAACGCACGTCCTGCACATCCTATTAAAGTAAAAGTAAATATTTCTCCGCCATCAATACACTAAATAGATGTTTATATGTTTTTAGGTTTTGTTTTGTTTTGGCGGAACTGGGGATTGAAGCGCTTATTCCACTGAGCCATCTCCCCGACCCCTAAGCAGATGTTTTTAGACTTGTTATCAAAGGTTTTTGTTTTTTCTGAAGGAAAAAAAAATTAGTATAAAGTATAAGTCCTATGATAACTACCATTCACATTTGACAAAAGCAGAATTCCAGCCTCCGATAAATTTCTGATATAATGAAAAGACATTTACTCCAGAGACACAAGGGGGCAAAATTTAGGCTCAAATGGTACAGCAGGTACTGACAGAAAAAACTGTCACCCTGTCCCAGCCGCATGGACAATACAGTCTCAAGGCTGTGTGGCAGGAAGACAACACTGTCTAGAAAGTCAGACCTCAAATGCAGTTCTGGACAAGGGTGTGCCAGGAACGAGCGTGACGTCTGGGAACAGGAGTGGGGGTAGACTTCACCGCAGTCACAAAATTAGTTCGTAGCAAAGCCGAAAGCACATTTCTGTTAGGTCCACAGTCCCCTTCTCTCCCAGCTGAGCTACTGCAGAGTGCAGATCACACACCATGCTAAGAGTCCACCTACTGCTCTTTTCCAACAATCACGCTGCCTCTGAAAATAAGAGAAATACACACAGGACGCATATAAGGCCTTAAGTATGTAACTTCTAAATCCTTCATTCTGAAATGTACACTCATTCAGCACATGCAGTAAGGCATTCTAGGCTAACTTCTGGGAAAGAAGCTGCTGAACAAAACATCAACAGTCCAGCCCTCGTGGAAATCCAGTCTCGCCGGCAACTTAATGTTTTCAACATGCGGAGCCAGTGTGGTTTAAAGCCCATGATGGATTCTTCTCTTTTATTCCTTCAACTAATGGGATGCAATTTGGAACTAACTCGAACTAGGAGATGGCAGTCTCTCCTGTGGTTTATGTAATAATATTGACATTCATCATTTTTATATTTGCTCATTAAACTGTTAGAGTTTCCTCATGATGAAAGGTAGGAACAAACTACTCATGCCAGGACTTGTCATCAGATACTTCTCGGACGGCCACACTTTAGCTACCTTTTTCTTGCCAGAGTCACTCAAAATGCTGCACCTTCTTCCTCTAACAGTGCCACACACACACTGTAAAGTTTCTCCATTTTTGATGCAGTTATGATATCGGAAATAAGATCACCTTTTAATAAAAGTCAAAATCAATTTTTTTAATAAAAACACAAAGGGCATCTTGAGCAGCCATTATGATAGCAGGGATGCTGAAAACAACAGAGTATCCATTTTAAAAAGTCAAAATTTTCACAAGTGAAAATGTGTAAATCACGGACATTTACCACGCCAAGAATCTCTGAAGAAGCAATGTTTTAGGACTCAAGACAAGCACTGTTTTAGGAATAAATAGCCTCATGATACATACTGGAATATTTATTAGGTATCTACTATAAGGTAAGATGAAGGATTGTGCCACAAATTTCCTTTGGGGAGGGTAAATATTTGTTAAGAGTGAAAATGTCAGTTAAACCCTAAATGTCTGTATGCAGGTAAGGGGAAAATACAAATTATCTCAAGCCACTCTCACCTTATCGATCACATGAGGATGGGGTATAATGGCAGTTTTGTAGAAAGACTTCCATTTTTTGATGCCATTTTCCTTTTCCTTTTCTTTTTCTTTTTACACTGGCTGAGAAGCAGATGGTACAAATTCTGTGCCACAAATTGCACCACATTGTGTCCATAAAAGCAAGCTCAACATCTCTGTAAAACTATGCCCGAAAGGGAGGGTGGATGGCAATATTTGGACCGGGTCAGCGACCCTGCCCCCTGCTCAGAAAGCAGCATTCTTCACATCCAGGAGAGGTTGTCTTAGCAAGGACTTGCCTTTGCCACACTGGGAAAAAGAAACTCTGTTGCATAATTTCCCACAAATACCATATGTGAGGAAAGACAGCAACAGAGTAAGGACAGTGATCGGATTGAAATATTAATTTGCATGGAAAAACACTGGAATTCACCAACAATAAGCTAACATTTGATTCTGGGTGGCTCAATATGTGTCCTTATTCTCTGTCAAAATCAACAGCAATGTTCAATAATGAAAGGTACTAGCAGTCAAGAAATTATATTATATACCTACATTTAGCCTCTCATTCCAATAGCCACTTACAGCTAAGAACTCTGCCTATTACTTTAAAGCAGTCTGAACACATTTAGTAGATATTTGACATATAATCTCAGTAAATTCTACTTTAAATGCATATTCTTACAAATAAAAACACGAATTCTATTGCATTATCAGTTAAGACCATTTACTAGTTAAAACTTGTTTTCAATTCTAAATCTTATGGATGTTAATCACACAGTGGAATTATTGTTGGTTTGAGTTAGTGTCACATTTTAGAAGACATGATGCCTTAGAATATGGCATTTCTTTTTATTTTAAATCTTTTATTTATTTTGTACAGGGTCTGACTATGCAGCTCAGACGCACAGTGATCCTCTTGTCTCAGCCTCTCCAGCACAGAATTACAGGCCTGTGCGACCACACCTGGTTTCAGGGCATGGTGCACCTGGGGTTCTGGGACGAGCACAACATGCAGTACCAGGGATCAAACCCACGTCCTTGTGCTTGCCAGACAGGTGCTTAGACCACCAAGCTATCTCCCCAACCGTTGAATATCTTACCAAAGAAAATCATGTCTGCATTTCTTTATTTAAAAGCAATATTCAGAAAATAAAACTACCCCTGGGAGGCAGCATGAGTGCCAATCTACCAGGGCACTGACCTTCCAATCATGGACAAGCCAAGCCAGGGAGAAAAGGGAATCCAATGGGTGGGGCACTCTAAGGAGAAACAATGAACTGGGCCAACAGCACGGGTCTCTCAAAAAGGCCATGGGTACTGGAAACTGTATGATTCTACTTCGAAAGTGATTCCTTTCATGCAGCAGGCTAGAGGTAGACAAAAACTTCAGTCCACTGTGACAGAGTGTAAATCAGAAGCCATTGCAGGAAGGGGTTAATTTTTTAAAAGTGAATCACAGAGCAACTTCAAGGTTTTCAGTGTCACTCCTCCACATTGCGTGGGTGAGAGAAGGTGCAGCCTAGGCAGAGACCAGAAGAAGTGTAATCTCAGGCCAGAAGGACCCAGGATGCTGCCCTTGGTTGTAAAAAGCCAGACCCCACCTACGTGAGTTTTAGAAGTGGCTGCATCTTAATGTGCTGGCATTAAATTCAGCCACCAGTTTGAACCTCCTCCCTACTGTTCACATCCAGGAAAGAGACTAATAATCTGGTTGTTTTTCCTATGCACAAACAAAAGCAAGGTCATCCAGCCTGGACAGTTGCCGCAGTCCAGGGTGTAAGGTCAGAGGAGCCTTTGAAGCAGGGAGGAGACTCTTAAAAGCTTCAAAAGAATTTTACTGGGTTCTTTCTTTTTCTTCTTTGTTCTTTTCTGTTACTTTAATTCTATTAAGTTTCTTTTATCTTATTTCGAACCTTTGTCTCATTATTCCCTCCTCCTTATGTACCAATGCTTAACTTTTTCAAAATTTACTTTTTCAAATTATTCTGTTCCCCACATTCTCTATCTTTAATAGCACAACCAGTAGGCTTCACTGATCATTGTATAGTTAACCACATGCTATTACTTTTGAATTCTTTTCAAAAGTAAGTGCCTGAATAATTGTTGCATGCACTGTATACCAATACTGACTGTCTCAGTCTAGTGCTTTTACTACAATTACACATCTCTTTTCTATAGTTAAGGTTGGTACATTGTTGGTTCTTATTATATATCAAGATTCATTTTTCTTTGATGCTATTTTTGCTAATTTTGTTGCTACTGCCAGGTGGCAGAGTTGCAGCTATTAATTGGTTCTCTCTGTATTTCAATGTCTGGGTTGCCTTTATGTCATTAACAATACTGTGGTTCACTCCCAGAAAACAGGATGCTGAGCTAATGACACAGCATCTACTCTTCCCAAATTATGCGAAGTCACTGGATTTGCAGCAGAGGCAAAGTCCTATGGCTGTCCCATGCAGAGTTTATCAGTGAGAAGCACAAGCTAGATGAAGAAGTCCTCACACAATCAACACAATCTTGCAGCTAAACTAAATTAACCTGCAAACCTCATGAAAAGGAAAACAGGGTCAGTGAAACAGCTCAGCAGGCTAAAGCGCCTGCTTAGGCAAGCTTAGGCAAGCACAGGGACAAGGATTCAATCCCCAGCACCCCATGCTGTGCCAGCCCTGCCCCCAGGGTAGGCTGAGCTGGCCACAGAGTCCAGGTATAGTGGCACTGAAATCCCAGTGCTGGGGATTCTGAAAGCAGGAGGATCTCCACAAGTCTGGGCTGTGCAGTGAGATCCTGTAACAACTAAATGCATAAATAAAGAAATAAAGAAAATTACCAAATGAAAAACAAATAGAAACACAAATACATCAAAATACAGAATAATTAAAGTGCCTCCAACAGGTGCAGGGGCCAGGGTTTCAATCCCAAGGCCTCCTGTGCCGGCCCAGCCTCGGGGCATGCCGAGACAACAATCAAAACTGGGTATGGTGGCAAGCGCCTGTAATCCCAGCTCGTGGGAGGCTGTAAATAGTCGGGTCACTGTGAGTCTGATCTAATAGTGAGACCCCGAACATGCTGTAGACCCTTCCCTAAAAATACAAAATAAAATAAATAAATAAGTAAAAATCATTTAAAGAAAAAAAACACACACACACACACAAAATAGTAAAATGCCTCCAAAAAATCTCTGAAAACCACAATGCTAATTGTTGGGGCACGGCAGGGAAGGAAATCAAAAGCTGAACAGTTGAATTTGATGAACTGATAAAATAGGATACAAAAAACTATCTGATGGGACAGAAAGTTAAAAAGTGACATAACTAAACAGATAACAATCATAACAAGTAAAATGATCAACCACCTTTCAGAAGACACTAACTAGTAGCTAGATATTTGTCACAAAACATGATGGAATAAACAAATAATTAGAGTCCCTGAGAAAGTATCAAATGGAAAGCCAGGAGACTGCAATGCAATGGAAAGTTTGGGCAGCAGAAGCTGTCAGTGTGATGCCGGCACCAGAACTAGAACAGAGGGCTGAGGCCAAGGACCAATCACTTTGAAAAGATCATCCCCATAGCAATAAAAATTACTTGCAAATTAATATAAGAAAGAAAAAAAGATCCCCATAAAGAGAATTACAGTAATTTGAAAAGGAAAGATTGAGGAGAACATCAGAAAATATAAAGACATCCACGCGCCTGGATAGACAGAACCAATATTGGCAAAATGGCCATACTTCCAATCTAATGTACAGATTTAATGCAATTCTGATCAAAAGAGCAATAGAATTTCTCACAAAACTAGATTAAAAAATCCTAAAATTCATATGGAACAAGAAGAAACCCAAAACAGCAAAAGAAATTGTGCACAAGAGCAAAGGTGTTAGCACTACAATCTCAGACTTCGAGTTATATTATACAGCTATAGTGATGAAAACAGCATGGGGCTGGAACAAAAAGAGACATGGGGGTGACTGACACAGAACAGAAGGTGCAGAAACAATCCCAGGTAGAGTCAGCTGCCTGGTCCGGGTCAAAGGGGCCAAAAGGATACACTGCATGGAAAGTAGGCCTTTTAACAGCTGGTGCTGGAAAACTGGATTTCCACATACAAAATATTGAATCTAGACCCCTATCTCTCATCATGTACTAAACTAAAATAAAAATGGATTCTGGATATAAATATTAAGATCAAGACAGTTAATCTTCTGTAAGATAAAATAGAAAAACCTTTTGAAGACTTAAATCTGGGCAAGGTACAGAGCAGAGCATCAGTTGAACAAGAAGGTTCAGAAACAAAGGATCATGTCAAGTTAAGTCTCTCTTCCAAAAGAGTCAGGTCTCTTCCAAAAATGTCACAAGTAGCAGAGTAAAGGGACAACCTACAGAATAGGAAAAACAGTTTTGCCAACTATTCTTCAGGCAAAGGACTAATATCTGGAATAACTCAAAACTCAAAACATAATACAAAAATTTTAAAGTATAATAGAACAGACCAAAAATCAAAGACTTAATTTTTTTAAATGGCAGCTGAAATTAATAGGTACTTCTCAAAACAAAAGTACAATGGCTAATAAACACATGAAAAAAGGTTCATCCTCCCTGGCCATGGCCATTAGAGACATGCAAATTGGAACACTGGGATTCCATCTCTCTTCAGCAAGAATGGCCATCAGCAAGGAATCAAATCATAACAAACACTGGGGAGGGTGAAGGGAAAGAAGAACATTTCTACCAAATTGTTTGTGGAAAGAGACACTAGTAGGATCATTGCGGAAATCAGTATGGAGATTCCTCCAAAGACTAACTCTAGGAATTCAAAGGTGCCCAGATATTCCACTTCTATATATCTTCTTGAAATAAGTAAAGGCATTATGTTACTGTGATAATAATACACATGTTTAAGAAATCACAATTCATAACAGCTAAGTCTTGCAAGTGGTATAAATGTCCATCAATAAATGAACAGAAAAGAACATCTAATACACACGAATATACAGTGGAGTACTACTCTGTCAAAAAGATAAACTTGAATCATCAGTAGGAAAGTGGCTGCCCCTTCTGATGATCATGGTAGGTAGAATAATCAGACATTTTAAATATCATGTGGTTTTTCTTATATGGGCGAACAGGAAATATGTATGAAATGTAAGATAAAAGTTAACAGGTTAAGGGCTGGCAAGATAGCACAGTGGACCAAGTGCCTGCTTTGGTAAGCACAGGGACCAGGGTTGCATCCCTGGTCCTGCATGCAGTGTCAGCTCCACCCCCAGGCTCACTGAGCCAGCAACAGAGTGTGGACATGGTGGCACATGCCTATAATACCACAGCTGGGAGGCTGAAAACAGAAGGATCACTATGAGTTCAAGCTGCCTAGTGAGACCCTGTACCAAATATACAAATGAAAAAAAAAAAAAACACAGGTAACAAGATATAAGAATATAGATCTTTTGCAAAATTGAAAGGGATCAAGTGATTCAGAAGAAAGGAGAAGGAATGGAAAATAATTAAGATGTGTCATGTGCATGTACCAAGGCCCCATTAGCAATGCATTAATTATGTATAGTGAAAATGTGCTATTAAAAAATAAAAAATAACAAAATTCAGATCATAAGATGTATACTATTGTCCTCATTATATAGAATGATTATATGCCAATACTAGTTCTATGTAAGAAATGAAATATTAACTTAACCATAAATCAATTTAATTTAAAAACTGAAAATTATATTCTGCCACCTCCTAATTTTTTAGATATTTTTTTCATAGCAGAAAACTCATAAAGACTGACTGGCTGATTTTTTTGCCATGCAAATTTTGTTTGCCATTAAAATGAAAACATGGACACAAATCTTTAAGCTTAGAATCATCAAACAGTAATTTCTTAGTTTTTATTATTTTTGGTCATTTTGAAACCGATTCTCACTATGCAGTTCAGACTGGCCTGAAACTTGCAACAGTCCTACCCAAATGCTAGGATCACAAGCATGGGCCACCGTACCCCGTCCTAATTTTGTTTAAAAACTGCATGAACGGCTATTTTCACATAGTCACTAATGTGCATGGGAAGAGTGAAGTATTTAATGCCTCACAGAAGAAGGTAACTTACAGACATCACATACTCTAAATAATTCCCAAATATTCGTATGACAAATGACATGGAACTTTGAAATCACTCCCATTACATGAGCAACTCACCTCTAATGGTAAGATAGATAGATAGATAGATAGATAGATAGATAGATAGATAGATAGATGATAGATAGATAGATAGAGATTTGTTTTTTTAACAGACATCATTTTTGTTACTCTTGCTCTACCTTAAACACCACACAAGCACATCAACAATCTATAATCAGAGGGAACTATACATCATACACTCAGCAACATTTATGGAAAGAGAACCCTTTCACTACCTGACTTCCAGAGAGGCCTTGGGAGCTCAGGACACTGGCTGGCGCACCCATCAGGTGCAGGGGGAACGGCTTGCCGTGCCCAGTCTAGCCCAGGTTGCTGGCCATGGATGCTGTTTCTCCAAGATCTGAAAGAGTTGAAGAGCATCAACTGCTCTGCATTAAGTTAGATAGTTCAGAGATGCAGCAGCCTTGAGCACAGTCTTCCAAAACAGGGCGAGACTTCCCCCTTTCTTTCGGTCTCAAGTAGCTACCCTCCTTGTTAAACACCACAGAACTAGTCAAAGAACTATGCATTTCTCATTGAAGTGCACATAAAAGTCAGTACTATAAGGTAGATTTTTTTTACAATTTATATATTTATGGCAAGTTCTAAAATATTAACAATTCTCTTATTTTGAGACATAATGGCTCTATGATAATTATATTCTGGTTATATAACAGGAAAACCTTATGTGCAATGAGAAATCTAAATAACAGGGAAATTCTCATTTTTATCAAATACTGAAGAGCAGAGGTTTAGGCACCTGATGCCCATGAATTGTGAAAGATAAAGACTCCCAGCGAATCTAAATTTCATCATTTCCTTTGACATTCATGGTCCCCATAAGTCACAGACTTGGTAGTCCTGAGCTATACTCTAAAAGACCTCAATTTCAGTAATGAATTTCCCTGAGTAGTTAAAAATTAATTTCTATTTTTAGGTGTTTTCTAAATGAACAATTTTTCATATTTTTCTCACACAAAATACACCCAATAATTGCTATTACTTATCTTCTTTCCTGTAATCAATGGATGTCTTTGGTTTATAACAATGAGGGGGTTCCATAAGGAATGAGAGCTGCAATGTAAATATTTTCATTTTCTACAGGTATAATGTGAAAAACTTGGAAACCACAGGATCACGTTTTCCAGACAGGGATGGAACTGAGGAGAGTGACAAGAGAAGAAAATCAGAGGTGTACACCTGACAAGCTGAGTCCATACTTTTTGTTAAGAATGCAATGCTTTTATTATTCAATACACTAAAAAGCCATTTCTCGATGTTTCTTTCTCACATATACTTCATTTGTCTTAGGAAAAAGCAACGCCTTGTAAGTGGCACCACGCAGTCCTCAGACTCTGATCCATCTTCATCTTGACCAACCTGGAAGCTTCAGAGTTCGTAAGTCTCTTTGTCAGATGCGACCATGCGAAGCCAATCATGAAGATCGTTCTTTTTAAGATACTTCTGGTAAGATATTGCAAATACCTCTTATAGAACTGTTTCTCAGAAACAGCTGTGATCTCATTCTTGAACCATTCAGCGTGAACACCATTCCCAAGGTTTCCAGTTTTACCACCGGCTTTAAACTTCGCCCTCAGAAACTGGTCAAAATTTCCAGAATCAAAAATTCCATCTTTTAGGGCCAGGAAGATAGCACAGTAGAACAAATGCTTGCCTGGAAAGCGCAGGGGCCTGAGTTCAATCCCCAGTACCAGAAAAAAAAAAAAAAAAAAAAAAATTCCATCTTCTGCTGGATGAGTAAGGTCCAAATTAAACTTCTAGGTTGACCTCTTCCAGGTTGACCTCTTAGGCTTCTTGTCTTTCTGTGGTTCCATCTTAACAGAGAGGAATAATCAGAAGCTGGACTCCATACTTACAGAAATGCGCTTTGCCTGCTCACAGTATTACCTCACTTAAATGGAAGCTGTTCAGACACTTTGCTGTTCTTGGTCATTCTTATACTTAGTCTACTACTTGGCAGCAGAATATAACCTGTTTCTCATATTATTAATTTCCTGACAGCCTCTCTAATTGCATTTGCTTCTCATAGCTCTTTCCTGTAATGCAGCGCCATTTTCTACTCAAAACTTTCATAACTGTCACTTGTGTATTAGCGCAGAACCTTTCTAACTGACAGACATACACTTCTAAGATTCATTAATGTCAAATAAACAGATTTCTTCCTATCAAAAGTATTAACTGAAAAATAGCGCAAATAATATTATTTCACTGTGAGAAATGCTGGTTTAAATTGAATGTAAAATTCCCTGCAATTTTCACTCTTTCTACAACTTAATCTACCCAGCAACAGCACCCTGTGAGTTCTGGGGCTTGCAAAATTTTTCAATTATGAAGACACAGAAAATATACAAGGTCCCAGCACTCCAGGTATCTACAATTTTATATTTGGGCTTAAAAGCTGAAATTGTGCATCTGTTTTCTATCTTTTAACCATTACACGCTCTGACATTTAAATATGATTGTTTTTTTAAACTCCAGAAGTCTAAATTATTTGTATTCAAATAACATGAAGTAAGTAGAGATCTGAAAATAAATCACATTACATCAAATTAAAACAATTACTGTTTTATAAAAAGTCACAAATCTCCTGGATATGATATTTTTAAAAGAAAACAAGAGGTTTTTCAAACAATACTTTTATTAATAACTTCAGGCATGTCATATCATTTTTCTTGGTTGGTCTCAGTTTCTTCATTAGTGAAACAAGGAAGAAAAGTTAAATACTCCGTAAAGATTTCTGCACAATTTCAAGTGGGAAATTTGACTTCAATCTTTATTCAGAAGAATTAAATTGTTAAGTTAATAAATCATCTAGGAGATTAACTATGATTGTCTAAGTGAGGATTTTGGAGGGAACACAGACTTGCATTTTGATTTAATTTTTAAATAAAAGCTGCAGCCAAATCTAGAGCTAGCTGAATCTGACAGCTTGTTCTACAAATGACATTATTACTCGAATAGAGCATTAGGCCGTATTTGGAAAGTATCTGAAGTTGCAAAGCAAAATAGATTTTATTATGGCTCTATTTAATGCCATGCTTCAGAAAAATCACAAATCAGTTTCATTAAATTTAAACACAGACACATTTAAAACTTGGCAAGGATGACTACGATAACGAAGAATGATTATTTCTCTACCTATCGGGAACAACCAGTCTGCATACTAATATGATAAGATTTAGTCTACTGAAACCTGAAACAAATGGGTTCAAGTGTATAAGGGCTTAAATTTCACAAAATCAGACCTACAATGTCTATCAAATTTCCTTTTAGAAGTTCCTTCTTAAAAGAGAAACACAAAAAAAAAAAAAAGAAAAGAAGGAGGATATATAACATTGCTAACTACATTTGTGCTAGGAAAAGAGGGGAAAAGTCTGAATTTTCATTGCACCTTGATGGTCTAATTAAAATGAGCCATAAAGCAGACACTGCATGCACCAGCCAAAAGTTTTAATGAACAGAGAGAGTCACTGCAGAGTGTCTTATCAGTGCAGCTTCCCTGGGGCCTAAAATATTGATCTCTTCCATTGAATAAATACTAAAGTAACAACAAGAATCCATTCTGTCTGACCTAACAAGAATTTTTAATTGAACAAGTTACTGTCTGAATGCTCAGGGAAGAGTGGATCTACTACAACTTTCCATCCTCTTCTTAAAGATCTCAGCATGAAAAAGGGCAAATAATGAATGAGTTCATGAAATCTCTCACCGAACCAACAGTCATCTCAAAACAACACGTGTTTAGTTCCAAAGAACATAGTAGTTTCTACGTTCTGAAAAACTTGGTCATGTATTTGCATTTCCTAGAGGTATTTCTCAAACAATTGTCTTATTCAATTAATAAAATGGGGGATCCGGCCAAATAGTTCAGCAGAAAAAAGTGCCGGCAATCAGGCATAAGGGTCGGGGGTTCTATTCCCGGACCTTCCCTGACAGCCCCACCCCCAGAGCGTGCTGAGATGGCAATTGAGCCTGGGCATGGTGGCACAGGCCTGTAATCCCAGCACTTAGGAGGCTGTAAACAGGAGGATCGCTACAAGTCCGATCTACTAGTGAGACCCTGAACACCCTGTAGGTCCTTCCCTAAAAATACAAAAATAACTAAAATAAAATAAAATGATACACTGCAAATCGAACATTTAATTTTACATAATTTCCCAAAAACATATGCCATTTTAATATGTCACACACAACTCACAGTGAAAAGGAAGGAGTCCCTTCCTACCTATTTGGAATTGGGTTTCTACACTAAGAAGTTATGCTACCAACTAGGCATTACATATTTTATAGTGTTTCCAGAGAAAATTAATAAGTAATAATATCATCCAGGAGCCATCATATTTACTTTAAATAAACAGCTAAGGTCCAAGAATTTCTCATACATTTTAGACTTTAGGCTAAAACAAAACAGAGAATCATAAAATATTTCTTTGGCTTGTTTAATCAGCAATGAAAGGGATAGAAATTCCTGTGGAGATGAAATATTCATATGTACACAAAGGAAAATTAATTATGAGAGGAGAGCTGCAAGTATTTCACTACAGAATTCAAGGCCTGTAGCTTTCAGGCCCCAGATCTGACCTTTCCTCTTTGTCCTCTCCCCTTGGCTGCAGGACCAGAGATTCAACCCAGGACCTTCTACAGAAGCATATTTTCAGCCCATGTTTTATTATTTATTTTGACAATACAGTATCCCATTGTTGTCCTGGCTGGGTTCAAATTTGCAATGCTCCTTTTTCAGCCTCTGGAGGAGAGATTACCAGTGTGCACCAGCTGGAGGCTGACTCATGCACTGTTTCTGGGAATACAGAAACCTGCCTAAAGACCCAAATCAGAGGTAGCTTAGTGAGCTATTTCTCCAAAAATTACCTATACTGCTTTCATTTTGGGCTGTCAACAAAATGGATTCATAGCAAAAGGAAATACTTGTACAAACTCTATACAAAGTGAATTTATATGTTTTAGGGAAAAATTTATAGGCATATACATATTATGCAATCATTAAAGGATGACACATTGGCTAGTCTAACAATTACATACATTCATAACTTTGAAGGTCACAATTTTTCTTGCCAAGATCTGAATCCAAAACACTAGACTCAATCTATGTACTCCCTGGCTCAGTTTTTCTTTTTTTCCCGCTTTTATAATTCTTTTCTTTTCTATTTCTTTTTAAGACAGAGTGAGTCTAAGCTTCTAATTTACCCAGACTAGTAGAACTTGGATCTCACTGCCTTCGGCTTCCCAATGCTTACATGACAGGCATGCATCACCAGGCCCAGCTAAAATGCCTGCCTTTTAACTGAGAGGTCCACAGTATTGGTAAGCCAGCACGTGAGAGGGAAAGATAAACGAAAAAGCCTTAGGCTTTTATACTGAGCCATGATACTAGCAGAGAGAACACATCCTTACTGCTCAGCTCCAACATCACCTCACAGGATCTGTTCTTCCAGGTCTGGCTGGAATATATGCTGAGAGGAGCTTTCAGCTTGGCTAACATCAACAGTGATGAGAAAACTGACACCGTGGGTACAAATGAAGGAGCTGCAGGCCTGGGCACCTCGTTAAGAGCACTGCAGCAGCGAGGAACAGGAGGGATCTTGGCAGGCCGCCCTCTGATATCACGGTATCAATAACCATACAAAGAGGCTTCTCTCTCTCTCTCTCTCTCTCTCTCTCTCTCTCTCTCTCTCTCTCTCATACACACACACACACACACACACACACACACACACACACACACCCCATACCAATCTGGGGAAAGCGATGATTCATGTAAAAAGAAATAAAGTAGTATATATAAAATATAATATGTAATGTATAAATCTCACACATCATAAGGCAATATGTTACACTGGATATTTGCTTTCAGAAACTTATTATAAATATATTCCAGAGGATGTGAAATTTTAATTTTCTAGCTGGGACTGGAAGTCCTTTCATTTAGGTAACCTGTTTTGAGTCTGCCTAAATCATTTTGATATTTTTAAAATATAACATTTAAGACACCAAGAATATTATTAAACTCAGCACTGTAATAACTGACAGTACCTAATTCTTAAAATTAAGACTATGTGCAAAATTCTATTCAAGACTAAACTGATTTCATTGATTAGCAATAGCTCAGCACATTTTTATTACCAAAACTATAATATGAGTGCTATGTGCCCACTGCCTCACTGCAGTAATGCACTTGTTATTTTAATGTTAAAAATAATTAAACAGTTGTCTGCGGCTTACATCAATTACTGGAGCATTGCAATTTAGCTCAAAAAGATATTTGTGTCAGGTATTAAATATTTTTGGAAAGTGCTCACTTCAGGGGCACATATAATATTTTTAAAGGACTAGACTCATAATAAAACCATTCTGCTCTATAAGAATGACCTTTAAGTTCTGAAAAAAAATATACTTCCTCAAAATGCTTACGCTTCTTTCTGTAAGTATCAGTGGCAATCTCAGCATGGGTGGGATCCAATGCAGAATGTTCCCCCCGTCCACAAAATCTGCCCACAAACATCCAGCAAGGATGCAGTGGATCAAAGCAATGTAGCCAAATCTACTTCTAATGGAAACAACACTGAATGGCATGTTCTTAGAATCTGGAACACCTACCATCTATAAATGTTCCCCCAAATATAAGTTAGGTTTCCTCTGCCTTTTGAATATGCATGGGTACGATGTAATCTGTCTAAATGCATTCCAAAAGTTTAAACATCATCAACACATAGAAAAAAGTCTTGAAAACAGAGCTGGAAACAGAGCTCTATCTAAAGTAAGTAGATCCAAAGAATCGTGAAGAACTAAGCACGTGGTCAGGAAGACCCTGGGCTGCAACTACTGGACACAGCCAGAGGGGGCACGAAGATGAGGCCCAGGGATCCGGCGTGGAGACAGAATTACTGATAGAATAACCACAAAGTCATATAAAAATCTAACAAGTATATCACTGAAATAGTGCAAATTACAATTGTGATTGCTATCAAGTTGTCACCAATTGAATAAAAATTCTGGAAAAATATAGACATTTATTAACTAAATCCAAAAATTAATATTTCAGTATTTCATGGATATTAACTGGATATTTTCCCCAAAACATCAATGCACGTTGGATTATATGATTTTACAAGGAATAAGGAAATGATAATTTCCAAAATGATTTTTTTTTTTGTATTTAGTACAGGGTCTACAGTGTCTAAACAAAATGAAAATTTTAAAGATCAATTTTTTTTTTTACTTAAGCTGTATTAAAGTTCAAAAACTCAAACACATTGAGAATCCTGTACATGCTCTCAAGCCTGTGGGCCAGGGCCTGCTACTTTCTACAGTCAATGGACACCCCAACAGTATGTACTGCTTTGTTCAAAAGCTACTTCGACTCGGCACTTTTATTTATTCATCTTTGCTCAAAGCTGGTTAAATTTCAAACTTGTATATTATAATCAATTATCTTACATTTTTCTCCCCCCAAAAAACTCATGATATTATACTTCATATTTTATTACATAGAGCTATTGCCCACAGAGATTAGAGGTTGTTTACAGCACAAAATTTACCCACTCACTACATTCTTCTGGAACAGTTGAAAGCCACTGCATAGGAATTGTGCTCCTCCTCTTGGTTGACCCAAAAAAGAGAGAAAGGAAGAGCTGCTATAATGGTGTAAAAATAAGAGACAGAATATACAGTCTAGGTTCAACAGGTACATGCCACAGCTATCAAAAAAGGGGAGGAAAGTCAATAAATAAAAACCACAACTGAAATAATCTTCTGAATTTAAACGTGATGTTTGAAGATCAACAAATAGCAAAGCCTCATTTTTTAAAAAGCAGAATTTATTAACAGTTTGTGGCAAGTCATTCTTAGTAATTTCTAACTTAATTAATATTTTCGTGTAACTATTAATTGATACAATTAATAAAAGTAGCTCAAGGGGCCAGGGAGATGGCTCAGTAGAATAAGCGCTTCCCTGACAAGTGCAAGTGTCTGAGTTCAATCCCTGGTTCTGCAAATAAATAAATAAATAAATAAATAAATAAATAAAAGTAGCTCACTCTTGTTACAAAGTTAACATCTAGC
>NW_004524748.1:2872575-2877098 GCF_000260255.1 Octodon degus
TTCTAATGGTGTTTGTAAATAGGATCACAAGTCCGCATCTTGTACAGCAATTAACCACTAAGAAGAATATATGCAGTGTATTATTTGTTGAAAAAAAATACAAATAAATAAATAACTGTAAAAAAAATATTTTTCTGCCTCTAACTTGGATCCTCAAAAGTACAGTTTTACCCATGACCCTAAAACCATGAAACCCAAGATGTCTTTTACAGACATACACAGTATGATTATTAATCAAGCTCTGGAAGAATTGCCTAGCAGAAGACTAAGTGCTCCGTGTGTCTGCAAACGACCAGCATCTTTGAGAGCCAAGTGAGGGTGGAAGACCCAGCCCAGATCTGGCTGGTACTGACCAATAGGCTTCTGGCCAAGACCAAAAGCAAAGGGAAATGAAGAATGAAGTGTTTCCCTTTGGAATCAGTTCCAGTAGTTACCATCACCAGTGGATATTGGTATCTAGTTTCTTTCAGTCTACCTCCCAACAGGCTCTTTGGTTTTCCAGTCTGCACTCTAGTTGTCCAGACACTCTGGTGGCCATAGAGAGTGAGCTCCCGGATCTCCAACCTTCACTACAGGCGGGCCCTCTGCCCCTGCAGCTCACAGCCCTGTTGTCATCTCACACTTCTGACACCACTTCTGATGCCATGGGACTCGTCCATCTCTGGTCCCATAAGCCTTCCTGGTAAATATTTGTGTGTAATTATACATGAATGTTATATAGATTCTGCTCCTCTAGAGCACCCTTCCCTATACATAGGGTCACCAGGACCTGTGAATTTGGTCTTCTT
This sequence comes from Octodon degus, assembly GCF_000260255.1. Lineage (NCBI taxonomy): Eukaryota > Metazoa > Chordata > Mammalia > Rodentia > Octodontidae > Octodon > Octodon degus. The sequence continues at coordinate 2,873,364 of NW_004524748.1, forward strand.
GGCTGGTTCTAACACTTACTCCAAAGGCATCAGTTGCAGAAATGCCTGCCCTCAGAAGTAACGTACACTCTCAACATGATGTATCCTTTACTCTTCCATTCTTGTACTAACTGCCATAGGACAGTGGTGGCCAACCTGCAGCACACGTGGAGTGATCTGCAGTTTGTTACCACTGACAAATCTGAAAGGTTTGCCATCACTCACACAGTACAAGCATACTACTTAAATGATTTTTCTCCATTTCAGTAGGAAAGAGTATGTTTGACCAAGTTCCATAAATGTCTTCCAAGCACAATAACTGTCATTACTGATACACAATTTGACATAAGAAAGCAAAACTGTGTAATGGACACTGGTTGAGTTTGATTGAATATACACAGAGATACTTTTGAGAAAGGAAGAGAAAAATCTGAATTTCATGGTGTTTCAGAAAGAGTAGCACTCATAATTGATGTGTCTCAATTTTTTTTTAATCTTTCCACATTTAAAATTAAAATCCAAACCTAGATAACATGAATCTACGTTTACTCGTTTGAGAGTCTAACTGTAGAGACACTAGCTTAAAAACAAATGTCATTAATATGATTGCGGCCTACCTGGAATATTTACTAAGTTAAGACATTTTCAATTCAGCTCTCCTAAAAATCCATTGACTGGGATTCTTGGCTATCTCCCAAGCACTTTTTTAAAAAAAAGTTATCAGCTTCATTGAACAAAATCAGAGCCTGCAACTATCAACAATTATCTATAGCACAGTACTTATCATTTAAACTCAACAGAATGAAAGAAAGCAACCACTTTTGTACATGAAGCCAAAGGTGATTTTCAATGTGGCCAGTCTGATGGCATCTTTTACCACTGTGGAAACATCTGCAGGATCTACTTGTTTCTCCTGGCATGTGGGTATTACACAGAAGTACTCTAGGATACCAACTGTATATCTCCACTTACTTGTTAAAACTGAAAATTAATCAAATTGGCCTAAAATAACTACAAGAAAAACTACACTGAAAGGAAACACAAGCTATGTTGTGTCAAGAACACTGAAGCTCTGGACATTTCATTTCCTATTGTCACGTGCATGCACCACAAGTGTGCTGTGCAGTGTTTGTGCAGTTCCTTATGGGTCTCCTTGCTCCCCAAAATGTACTAGATTCACTTAAGAACCAAATGCTTACTGCTTGGATGGATGGAACTTGAAATTACCAAGTAACACAGTCAAAAATCCAACTGTCCAGGGAACTCCATCCAAACAGGGAAGATTTAATTTTTGTAATAATAGGCTACACTACAACTACATATTGAAAGTCAGATTTCAGAGTTTTCCAAGGTCTTGCTTTTAAATATCCCCTATTCAGGGATGGGGAGATAGCTCAGCTGGCCAAGTGCTTGTCTGGTAAACCAAGGACCCGAGTTTGACCCCTAGTACCACATGCTGGTATACAGTGCCAGCCACTGAAACTGAGCTTGGTGGTGCATGACTGTTATCCCAACACCGGGAAGGCTGAGACCGGAGGATCACTACGAATATGATCACTATAATATAGGTGCACAGCAAGACCTTATGTCAAATAAGTAAATTAAAATGAAAATAAAGATAGATATACCCTATTCAAAGATAATTGCTTGCAATTTATATTTAATAACATCTAATATTAAGACTATTAAATCCAAATCACCATATTTCTCCTATGAGGAACACCCCAACTTTTTAATATCTAAGTGAATTTAAACACCATTTTAAATTTTCTTTTTCTGAGAGTCATATTTCTCAGAACTAAATTTCTATGTGATATTTTGTATATTCTAAAACTAATTTTCATGTAACAATGCTACATGTTCAGGAAAAATGCACCAAAAAGCAAATTGAGGATGAATATTTTTTTTGAATGAAGTTAATTTGCATAACTTTTTAATTTAGTTATTCATTTTCTACCTAAGGAGCAAATGTGTCAAGACTGCATTCAATATTTATCAGAAATCACAAATATGAAACTTTCATAATTGCCCTAGATTCTAGTTCATCTTATTATGTAGTTTCCAATATATCTTGCCATTACTGAACAAGTCTTTAACTGCATCGCACTTGAGAGGCGAGACATTAGTGGTTAGCTCAGAATTACTTTAAGCACCTGCAAGCAGGCACAGGGGCCAGGAGTTAGATCCCCAGGCCTGCAGGGCCAGCCCCACCCCTGGGGCATGCTGAGACAGTAATTGAGACTAGACGTGGTGGTATGTGCCTGTAATCTCAGCTTTTGGGAGGCTGTAAACAGGCAAGTCACTAGGAGTACAATTTAGTAGTGAGACCCTGAACACCCTGTAGACCCTTCCTTAAAATGCAAATAATAATAATAATAATAATAATAATAATTAATAATAATAATGTTCAGAGAATGTAAAAGTAAATGATGTCCTTGTTGGCCAAGTGTAGTCTAAAAATAACGAAGTGGCTGTCCATGGTAGCGCAGGCCAACAATCCCAGCACTCTAGGAGACAGAGGCAGGAGGATCTCAAGTTTAGGCCAGCCTGAGCTGCATCGTGAGTTCCAGGCCAGTCCACATACGCTCTCCATTTGAAAAATACAAAAAACAGTGAGTACTCTGGCAAATCTAAACCAAACTTATCAGAGAACTAACAGTACAGAAAAACAGAGATTCCTACTGAAGTCACACCAAAGCATTTTCTAATCTTAGATGAGTTATTACTATTTGTGAAAACTCCAGACATGAACATATTAAGTATTACATAATAAGACAAGGCATAGATCTGTGCAGGTAATATACAAGAATAAGAAATGTATTCAAATTTTATAGTCATAGGACGAATGTTCATATGAGACTTCATGACATATAAAAAATTTTAAAGTTAATGTGACTATTGCTTATTAAGGATGTCTCTTACAGATAAGTCTTAATTTTATGACTTTATCTTCAGCAAGCAAGGATGGCGGAAGTTGAACCCACTGCAAATGGCTCACTTTGCCTGACCTCTGCTTTTCCTGAGCATCCTCATCTTGCCCTGTCATCTCCAGCACCCTCTAAGATCTAAGCACCAGCCTCCCCAAACTCAGCCCTGTGAAAGAACAATCTGCTCTTAGCTTTCTATCTTCACAGGCTCCCTCATGCATCAGATGCTTTTGTCTTCACTCTTTGCAAAGCACATTTACTTTTCAGAAAGCACTTCAGACATTACTTCCTTTGAAAACATATGCTGTCCGTGATCTGGCTGGGAAGTTCAGATGTCCTTGCAGACCCTGCATGGCAGCGGGACCCTGCGCACTGCATCACAATTCACTCTCACTGTTCAATCATGGTTTTTCCACTTATCTTGGTCTACACTTTTGCAAAACTTCTCTTGAAAAAACGTAGCCTCTGAGTTGAAGGTTTTGCTGATTTCCCCATGGTAAAATTGTCCCTCTCCCACACTCGCACCCAAACCCTGGTCAATTTCAAAATACTAAGAGTTTAAGTACTTTAGCAACCTTGAGAAATAGATACTTTCTTGTATCTTTCTCCTAAATACACATGGAAAGTTAAAATTGGGTGGCATAAAACTACAAAGCCCTTAGTCTAGTCAGTGAATTGAAGTCCTAGTAAGATTTGGATGTTTAAGTATATTCTATGTCATACACTCTGCTAATCATGTTTCATCTATTATTTCATTTAATTTGTACAACCACAGCCAGGGAGATAGCACAAGGTCCCGAGTTCAATCTCTGGTACAGGAAAAAAAATT
>NW_004524748.1:2877198-2907901 GCF_000260255.1 Octodon degus
ATCACATGGCCTATATATTTTATATGACAATGATATACATGAGAATAAAATTCAATGGCATTAACTTGCTAAAAATGAGAAATGAAAAAATAAATTTTTAAAAATAAGAAAAGCAGGAAATGTCCAAAACAAGATTCAAAGCACCATTTTCTATTGCCAAATCCTTTGATCTTATCGTTATACTTTACTTTTGACATGAACTGTACTGTGCTGTACAGTGTCCATTTATTCCATTATGTATTACACATAACTCAACCCATGCCTATGGGAAAGAACACACAGATATGTACCTTTCTGTTTCTTTAAACAAGTTTTGAATAAATAGTTATGGCAGATCATAAAAGGTGCACAGCTCATTTTAGCTGTTATCTATTCTATCTGTCATCTATAGAATCTAAAACAACCAAACCATCATCAGGTCTTAGATATTCTTCAAATATTCTATCTCTTCATAGGTTTATTATTCAGCAAAACCATCTTCATGTGTCTGAGTTGTTCTGCTTTCTTCTAAATCTAACCATGTATGGTATTATATCTAGTATGTTTCTTACATATTTTGACATTTAATCATACATGTCTCATAAACACCAATGAAACCTGAAGTTTGTCAATTGCCAGAACTACTTCTGTACTTCTTTAGGATTCCCTAAAGCCGCTAGTACAGTGTTATATATCAAATATTTATTCAAATGTTTCCTCAATTGAATCATAAAGAAATGATTTTTGAAACTGTAGGAAAGAAGAAATCTAATATGTCACAGCTCTATATACCTTGGTAACGTATTTGAATCTGTTTTGATTTGCATCACTTGATAATAGAATTTCAAACATGTCCAGTGGAAGCATTTTAGTTCAAAAAAGAACAAAAGCAAAAGAAAATGCAAAAAGTGAACAGTCCCCATTCCTTTTTTCTGTAACCATGTAAGGAAGGATCACACTTTCTAGTGATTTCAGTATGGAGCACGAGAACTATTTTGCAGTTCCATGAGGCTATGGAAATGTAAGAGGTAAGATAATAAAAACACCACATTAAATTTTTAAAATTTTATAACAGTCATAAACACTGCCATAATCCTCTCCAAAATACCCCTCAGTTAGAACACACTTACCCTATCATTCCTGTCATTCTGTGAAGCAATTCTGAAAGTCCTCTTTCATTTTTTAGTTACAATATACCAGCTGCCTTGATGTCCTGAAATGACTGAAAACACTTCTTTTCTTTCACTGTCATTTTTGAAATAGGCATGAAAGAGCCCTAAGTTGCACTGGGTCAGATTTAGAGAAAAATCCATACCGTGTTCACGTATCTATCCTTCCCTGGGATGCACTGGGCCCCAGCATGCACTGTATTACTTCAAACACTTCCTAAAGACACTCACAAAAGAGAACTTCCAGAACTGCTTCAGAAAGTGGCAAGAATAAGGGTAAAGGCATTTGAAGCAAAAGGTCATATGTTGTGGAGCATTGCCAGCAATGTGTCATTTATTGCAATAAATAATTTAAACATACACCATACTGTTTGGTCAGCCTACATAAGTGCTCCCGAAATACAATGCAAGGTTCTGGTATGGGAAATATTGCTTTGGTTAGTTTGCTCAGAACGAATAAGCATGACCAATTTCAACTTATGATGGTTTTCCATTAACCTGTTGTGATCTTTGTCTTGATTTTTTAAATGGTAGATATGGTGACAAGGGGAAGATACTGGTAGTAGATCTTACTGGAATGTAGTGTAATTTATACTGAGATAAGCTCAGTTCACAGGGAAAATGTGCTGAGAGTAGTACTAAGAGCTAATTAGGCAAATTTGAGGTTCCTTTAGAATTTGAAGACAGAGGTATGGTCCAATTAGAGTCTTCTTGAATAGGAGATTGAAGAAATCCAAGCAAATATGAATGGTTTGTACTATTCTTTAAAAGGTCACTATGTTCTTAACTATCCATACCAAAATTGAGTTAGCTATTTTTGTGATACATATGGATAATACTGTTGCAAAGATGTTGAATTTATCTACTTTCTGCAAATACACGGTGCTGTAGTTCTAGTGTCTCCAAGGGAGGGGCATGAATTGTATACTGGGATACTCAGCTACACAGCACCTGAGTTTCCATGTTAAGAAATTGACTTCAGTATCCGTAACTCAGCAGTTAGTGATCCAAGCACTTTATATCCATTAAGTTATTTAGATGTCATGATAACGGGGAGGTAGGTACTATTTTTACTGCCATTGGACAAACAAGGAAAGGTCAGGAAATCAACATCCCCAGGGTCAGTCATCTCAGAGGGGAGGAGCATAAAGTTGAATCTAGAACCCCTGAGTGTGAGACTCCCTCAAGTACCACAGCAAGGAGCGGTATGTGCCACCTGCTTGTGAATCCGTGCAGCTACTGCAGCCGCATGAAGTAGGGGAAAATTAATCACTAGCACGGAAGGTACAGTGGCTTCCGAGCAAAAGTACCCTTTCTGGGGAATTCTTTCTATTGCAAGAAAGAAACCTGTTATTAGCACCTAAACTGCAATTTATAAAGGTCTCTGAAATGTTTCAGTAATAATTAAAAAGAGCTCTTTTGCCATTAATATTTAGTTTCAGTGGGGAAGAAATGCTAATGCCCAAACTAATGCCCAAATATTTTTTTAAACTAAAGTTTAAAATATATTAGTGCACACATTAGGGTGGATAGAAAGACATACCTTGGGGAATGGGAAGTTGTATGTATTCACATACCAGAGGGAAAATGGGCTGCTGAAACTACGTGCACATTTCCCTAATAAAATTATGGGCCTCTGATCTAAAAGGGTGTAACTATACACACCACATATTCAGCACTCATGTGCACACACACACACACACACACACACACAGAAAACTTTTCTATGATGATTAACTAAAATAGCAGCAAATAGAACAAAGTAAAATTATCTTCAATATTGAAATATATATAAAATGACTATCAGACACCACTAATAATATGATACTATTTTTCCTTTGAATCCTACATTAAGACTGGTGTGCAAGCCACAACAGATCAGTAGTGGGGCTTGAGAGAGAATTAAACTCCTATACTTATATTCATCTTTAAAATAGCAATTATAGCATATACTTCATGGTTCTGGCCACTCTTTAATGTCAGCAATATGACATTAAAGAACGCAATATTTTCTAATATACTTCTGGTCTATGAACTTAAATCAGTTCACTCGCCCATAAACATACACTTGCTATTACAGGATGTTTTAAAATATAACAATAGCATGCTGCATTACTCAGAAACTATAAATAAATATTAAAGCTATTGTTTTGAATAACTGTCTTCTTCCTTTTAAAACTCAGGAGCAAATGGGATTTTTGTATTTCTCCCAACAGAGTTAAAAATTGAACAAGATCAGTTTCTTGAAATAGTGATCTATCATGAGCTACAATGATATTATTCACAGGAGGACAAATGTTCCATGACAGACTTGGGAATATGGATCTAAGAAAAATACTGCATTTCAATCCTGAGGAATTGAAGACATTGGAAAGGGAACGGAAAGCACTGACCATACTTTACAATGAAATTGCCTCTAAGAACTATAGGCAAGATTTGTCACTGGCTTTAGGGAATGTACACTGAGGATTTTCCACATACTTCTGTGTTCAGCTGAAAATGCTGCTAGAATTTAAAAGTTGATTATATACAGTATATATGTATGTGTGTATGTTAAGAATATGCATAAAAGACTTCAGGCATAAGAAATAAAAAGGAGAAACAGAAAAATGTTTGAAGTTTTGTAGAAAAATATTAAATTTAGTTTTACAAAGGCACAGGACCTTTCCCCACAAATATAAATAAGCTACAAGACTAGAAATAGTCAAATGCACTGAAAATGTAACTGGTTTTGCATTTCAAAATGTGATTTTTATCTTAGCTACACTAAATCATCCCCCGACTTTATAAACTCAGTTTGTTTCTAAATTATGCTTAATGGAAGGTAAAGGTTAACATGAAGTGAATCACTGGCAAAGCAAAAGTAAAAAATGTGCTTTCTGTATTCGATTTGGTAGTCATTAACTCCTAATACTTCATACAAAACAAATAAGGGAAGCTAATCTTTGGAAATTTATCTTGAAATATTTAAATGGTGTTCTTTAAAATGTCAAGTTCTTTTACTGCTTTATGTTTAGGAATAAAATAATGTTGTTAATTATTGATTCTTTTCCAAAGAAAATTTTTATATTTCTGAAAAATGCGAACAACATTGCAGAAAGACAACATACGATTTTCTACTAACATCTTCTTCAGCTGAACTCCAAATAAGTGCTGCTGCATTTGGAGGGTAATACTCAGCTATGTGCAAAAGTAGAAAAGAGGTACATTGTTTTTTAGATTAATTATATAAAAAGCGAAGGATAATAGAAAAAGGGCAGCCAGCCACCTAATGGTCATGTCTCAAAATTCTGTCAAAGAAAATGACCAGCTGACCAAAAGGAGGAGAAATACAGCTGAGAAGAAAAAAAAGGAAGATAAAATAATTAAATAAGTTATAAAAATAGATGCTGTGAAAGTGTTTGATGCCCTGGACAGCTGCACCAACAACCAAATTATACGAAAGAACTTACATAACAGGTCCAGCAGTTCATGTAATCTTTGAAGGAACTAGAAAGCATAGAGAAAAGTCCAAAAGATGGCAGGCCACTTAGACAAAAGCATTTCACAAATACACAGTTTACCAAAGAATAACTTCTTCAAAGTAGCAAAAGAAAAGCTTAAATGATTCATAGAAAGTGTCCCATAACAACTTATGGGTGATCTGATGGTGTCAGAGAAGGACTTATTTTTTTTTAGCACCACCTTGCCTATAATGACCACCAATTATTCCAATGAGGTAAGAAGAAACGGATGGTGCAGTACAGCGGTTAGGACTGGAAGCTCCCAGTCCAACTCTCAGGTGCAATCTGTGTTCTTATTTTCTAAGCATATAAGTTGGACTGCTAGGCCTTGGCTTCCTCTCTGTATGACAATGACAGTGACATCTAACACTGTACTGAGAAATAGATGTTTACTAGATTTTCATGACACAGTAATTTACATGGCTCCCCTTGGATAAATAATAAAAGATATTATCTCTATCATTCTACCCCTTGAAAACATAGCCAGCATGGCCAGCAGGGAAAAAGAAAGATTAAAAATCCAAGTTGTCTCAACAAGGCAATTGGGAAAGCTATCCATGACAACATTGTTTATATAATAAAACATACAGAAACAGTTTAGATCATGAGTGTCTCTCAATGGCCCATGTGCTGGCGCTGTGGGGGGGTGAGAGAACCTTCAAGAAATGAAACCCAGTGGGACGTCTGTAGGTGACCTGGGTGCTCCTTCAAAGGGGACCCTGGCACCCCAGCCCCACCATCCTTCAGTCCTCTGCTTCCTGGCAGTGAAGTGAGCAGTTGTGCCCTCCTGCTATAATCTGCTGCCTGAGGACCAAAAGCAAAAGTCTCCATCATAGACTAGACCCTCCAACTCTGTGAGTCGAAACGAATCATTGCTCTTTATAAGACGATTAGCTCAGGCATTTTGTTATAGAGACATAAAGCTGTCTAATAATGATGTTTAGTAGTAAGAATTCAGAAACCACTTCATAAGAAATCCATGCTAGAAATTTCAATGCACCAACCAGCCTCTGGAGGTTGTGACTCCTGTGCCAAGGAGCTACTTCATGACAGAAGCCCTCCACTGGAGCTATTCCCTTTAGAAATTCCACCGAAGAGAGTAAGGACAATGGCATCAACCCTGACTCCTAGCAACAGATGGAGTTAGCAGGCAGGTCAGGTCAGGCTAATAGGACATGAGTGCTCCTGTAATGCATGTTCCCTATGTTTATGCTGCAGTTTGAGTTACTTTGTTTACATTATCCATCACAGATACAGATATAGATATAGATATTGATAGTACAGGAGCATTAAAAGCAATAACAAGTGACAGAAATTAAAAGATAATAATTAAGGAAATGATCATCATCAAAGTGTGAATTGTGTAAAGTGTAGGGATGACCATGAAAGGTGAGGAACAACTCAGAAGAAGAACAATGCATTTCTATGCTGATCCACCAGAAAGAAAAGTGGGTGACTGGTACAGAGGCAGAGATTTTCATGTGTGGACAAAAAGATCAATGTCAATTCTTGATGTCTCCCCCACCCAATGGCAGGATACAGAAATTTATTCACAAATTTAATAAGCCTGGTAGCAACTATTGAGGGACTTTTGTCAAAATCCACAGGTAATTCCATTTTCGGGGCATGCCCAAACTTGCATAGCACTGTAAAGAGGAGCGAGTGGAAATTCCCAAGGGTGAGGACCTATGAGGAATGGTTCACCAAAGAGCTCCCATCAGGAGGAAGTTGAAGAACATGCTTGGTTTGAAAACGAAGTTAAAGACCAGTAGCCCTTGTCATAATTTCTCTCTTTCAAGATTTTAAAATAATTCAAAGAGCACTAAGAAAGTAAAATACTTCATAACTAAAATCCAGGTTTCTTTCTTTCTTTCTTGCACTATCAGAGATTGGATTCAGGGCCTCTGTACTGAGCTATATCTCCTGCTCTTTTTAACTTTTATTTTTCTAGACTTAGTCCCCCTAAATCACTAAATTGCTCAGGCAGGACTCAAAACTTTCCAGTCTCCCTGCTGAAGTTCCCAGAGTGAAGGCATTACAGGTAGACATGCCCAATTTCTACAATCTGAAATGCTTAAAAAGAATCTGAAGGTGTGCCCTGCCCCCCCCAACATAAACTTAATTCTTTACGATGTACATTGGAGGCTTCTGGGTTTGTGATCTTTGTTTTTCAGTTTTCAAAGGACCCACCTACACTCACAAGGAAAGGGCATGAATGGGGCGGGCAATGCAAACACTTATTCACTTTGACTTTTTTGAAACCTTCTGATCTTAACCTCACTATCTGGCTGAATATCAAACATCTTAGGCATAACATGGAACAGGTATTTTTTATCAAGTATTGATATGTTGAACTGTAAGTCCCTACAGAATATGATGAAAAAATATTTTAAAAATTTAAAAATATTTTTAAAAATAGGCATAAAGAATTATATAATTCTTATGTTAACAGCCTAGTTTGCATGGTAATAACAATAAGCTTCTCTTCTGGAGGGTTAACAACCTAAGTTAGCAGACCAAAATTAGAGAAAAAGGAGGGCTGCATGGAAAGCCAACATTTTGGCCCTAGCATTCCAAGTTCAATTAAGACTCAGGACATATAAAAACTTGTACTGTAACGTCATGTAACTCAGCAGTGTCCCAAATTTTCTGATCAAGAAGATTATGCCAAAGAGGAAAGTGATTGATGATGTAGAATGTGCCTAAGGAGAGTCACATGGAGAGAAAACATTCTCTCAGGCTTTCACAGAGAGCACAGTGGCCAAGCAATGGCCATGACTCATCCACATGGCTGACACTGACAAAGGTTCTACAATCTGAGGTACAGGATCTCAGGATAAATCCTGAGGGGATTTTCACTGACCTTATCAGACACAAAAGCTGCAACTCTTGTTGCATAGGTCTTGCTTTATCTTGGTCTTAACCATCCAGCAGAAAAGTATAAAAACGAAGTATAAGAAGTAAAGCCATGCTGGTATGTTGAGCTGTAGGGGACTCAGGTCAAAAATTTCTGACATTGCCAGTCACGCGGAAGACCCAATACTATTATGGACTACTGGACTCTTTTAGAATATTTTGCTGAGTTAACACACCTATAGTATTTAAATGACAGAACTAAACCAAAAAGGGGATACAGATGAATGTCCATTTTGTATCTGTGTATTTAAAATGTTTAGGATAGGTATACAGTTACCTTCTCTTAATGAATAGAGGGATTTGTTCTAATAGTGTTTGTAAATAGTATATCATGTCCGCATCTTGTACAGCAATTAACCACTAGGAAGAATGTACGCAATATGTTAATTATTGAAACTGTCTTACCAATTTGATTTGAAACTGTCTCATTGCTATTTGTCTATCAATAAAATTATGGGAAAAATTAAAAAATAAAAATCTCTTACATATTTTTATGGCAGGAATGTGGCAAAATGAGTAAGTACCTTCTCTGGTAAGGTAACTCATTACAGGCTGTCCGGTGGCTACCTTGACAGTGTCTAGACAGATTTTCAGAGGTGAAGTTACTCTCCTTTTTCTCATATTTTATTTTAAAGAGTAAAAATAAATAGCAAGAACAAAGATAAAAACAGAGTAACAAGCAACTGTACAAATGGCAGAGTTTCAAAACAAGAATAAAAATTTAACAATGGTTGTCGTATTTTCATCATGAAATCTGTTGCTTAGATTAATAGATATAGGTATGCAAAATTGGTCAAATAATTAAACATTAATGTTTACTTTCAATAAACTAAAAAAAAAGAAACCATCTGATCATAAATGGACTGCCATAACTGAACAACCATGTACAGTAAGGCTGGCCAATGTAAAAAGAAGAGCTGAGAGAAAAAAGCTTTCTCTTCTGCAACCACTGTACAGATAGTGCTACCTGGCTGGCCTGCACATTGACAAAGATGTTTGCACTTAGACTTAAGCAAATGTTTAAAAACATAAGATGGAGGTGTAATTTTGGAAAACCAATCAGAACTACAGAAGCACAGGGACTGTGAGCTCTAAAAGCTCTGGAGATTTCCTGATTAGACCCTTGGCAAGAATTTATAATGGGTAAAATTTCAAGATATTTACAGCTCACTGTAAATTCAAATTACAAAATAATTCTGGAAATGGAATCATTTGTAGAACAAGTATAAGGCAAGTGACACTGATCGGAAAGGCTATGGCTCTGTACTGGATCCGAAATACATCTGCATCTGAGCAGGATGGACACAGAACTGCAGCTGTGTGCATGTCAGCTCTCCCTGCTCCAAAGCTTGTAACCTAGGCAGGGGGCCTTAATGAATACTCAAGGGCATCGTGCAGCACAATATTCCCTGGCCTGCTTGGAAATAAGACAACAGTCCCTCTTGGAGTTCAGTCTTTTGTGCAGAGACTCTCCCCCTTCTTTTCTACCCGCTGGAGTAAAACAGCTCCAGTTGCCTGTCTCCAAAGAGCACACCCAGGAAACACTCTGGGGACTTAAGACAGTCAAGCAGGTTGATAATGAATGCGCTATTCATAGCACAAACACAAGAATAATTACCAAATAATAAACGCTGAATCCTTAGAATTGGGAATCGCCAGCATTATGAAAAAAAGAGAAACCAGAAAAAGTCTACGTGAGTCAGAATCATTAACAGAGCTGTGCTGTGTCTGCAGATTCCAGGCAGGTTAATTTCTGATAGCTGAGGAAGGCGAAGCTTCCGGCCAATTTTCTAAATCATCTTTAGGCAAACGTCCAGGGACAATCACCTGTGGATTCCAGCTGCAAGGTATGTTTTGAGAAAGCAGTCAGATTCCTGAATGATTTAGAGTTCACCATCAGACAGTCTCCTGTAAGTGGCTAAGAATAAAAATGAGGAACTAAACAACTATGCACAGCACAATTTAACCTTAGAGTCTCCACCTGACTAAAGCTGGACATGAATTACGAAAAGGCAAATTTACTGTGGGTATTAAAATCATTTTAAGGGCCGGCCAAATAGCTCAGCAGATTAAAGTGCCTGCAAGCAGGCGCAGGAGCCGGAAGTTAGATCCCTGGGCCTGCCGTGCTGGACCCACCCCCAGGGCATGCTGAGACAGCAATTGAGACTGGGCTGGTGGCGCTGGCCTGTAATCCCAGCACTTGGGAGGTTGTAAACAGGCAGATCACTACGAGTCCAATCTAGCAGTGAGACCCCGGACACCCTATATACTCCTTCCTTAAAATGCAAAATAAATAAATAAAATCATTTTAGACTCCTATTTGTACAAGATCTTCCTAGTTTGGGACAAGTAAAACAAAAGGAATAGCCTTATTGATGAAAAATGATCATTTAAATGTAAATATATCAGCTTTTAGAAACTTTAAAATATCACCATTAACCACTGGGTGTTATAATATCAGGTTTACAAGCAAGCTATTAGGACAAATAAAGTCTATTTAATTTGGGACAGCTGACATAAAAATCAAAACTGATATGGAATGCAAACATCCAAACAAGTGGGCTATTAACTGAGTTTGATGATATGCTGTCACTTCTAAATAAATAACAGGAATCAATTTGAAAAATTAATGAAACATTCACATTTGAATAGAATTGTAACTACAGTCCAAAAAGGAAATACATTCATTCACTGTCATTCAAAAATCTGAATCATTTATTTGTTCCCAATAAATTTTGACTTTAAAACAAATTTGTCACTTCAATTTATTTTTCAAATCTTCTGACAAAATATTGTCAGAATATCAGTGATACAGTCTCAGTAAATATTATATTGATTTAAGAATAATTTGTTTCCTATTATTCCTTAGAGCTTTCAAAAAAGGTTTATAGGCAGTTTTTAAATTTAATGAACACTTACAATGACTTGTATAGCTGGTACTTTTCTAAGCATTTCAAGAACAGGTAATTTAATCTTCATAAAAATCCACGGAATAAGCAACGTCCATATGAAAAAAAATAAAGCACGTCTGTGAATTACAATGACTTTTAAATTCAACAAATTATTAACCTGAGAGCTGGGTATACAGGTTCAAGATTCACAAGAGTAAAACCTACAAGTAAATTTACAGGGATTTCTTAGGCTTTTGATTAGAGCATTTAACCTCTGGCCTACAGGAGATGGCGACACAGCTACCTTACGTTTCTTTGGATAACCTACGGAAGAACTATTTCCAAACTAAAGCCAATTCATCTGTTGTCACCATTTATCCTTCCATAAAGACCAAGAGGCCACTGGGGATATCCTCAAGCTGTGGGACACGCCTTCTTGTGGGACAGCATCTATTTCCTCTCCCCTTCCATCTGGCAGCTCATAGGAATGATTCAAGTAGCAGAATATGGCAGAACGGATGCTGTGCGACTTTTAGAGTAAGGTCATCCAGCCCATGCAGCTTTCCCTCGGTCACCTGGAACATCTGCTTTCTAAACGTTCTCCTTCCAAACACAGCTGCCACCCTGAGAAGCCCAAGGCCAGTGGAGACCCCATGTGTTAGTTCTCCATGAAGATAATGTGGGTCTTACACGCACAAGATAATGTGAATCATGAGGAGTTCTCACCACCTCGGGACTCCCCGCTGTAAATGCGGATGTGAAAAATAACCCTGCTAAAGTCTGCTGTGTCCCTGGCCTAAGTATCCCACCTGCAGTGTTCCCTCTGATCCTAAGATGACCATGAGGAGACCCCTCGGTTGCCCATTTTAAAGATGGAGAACCTGAAGTTATGAATAGAAACTGATCTCCTATCCAGATAATATGGAAACAGCGCCTGCTAACTGAACCTCGTATTCATTTCTAAATTTAAGGAGGCACTTAACTCACAGAAAAGACTACATTTCCCAGCCTCCTTCCAGCAGGGCAAGACTGTCCCCAGCAAGCAAGCTGATGTCTGTGCCACTTGGGACTTCCTGGAAATGCGTCTCAGCTGGCTGACGCATTCCTTTTTGTCTTCTCTGCTGTTTCCTTCCTTCCAGCAATAGGGGATGTAGATGAGAGAGCTGCCGTTCAGAAGCCGCCCTGTCATGCCAGATCAGCCTGTGAACGAAAGCCGAACACGCAATGCTGAAGAAGGAGAAAGGCGTGAGTTTGGGTCTTTCAGGATCACGAAGACAGTACAGATCACGCATGGCCTCCTGCTAAACCTGATTTTCAAAGAGAAAAATAACATTTCTTCACTGGTTAAGCCCCTAACAGCCTAGGTTTTCTTGATAAATGCTGTTAAAGTTCCTGCTTGTAAGTGTACATCTTTACAGGAAAAAATAAAGCCAAACAAAACGATCAAAGCTAAAAAAAAAAAAAAAAACCCTTCAATTTACACTTAAAATCAACTTCACCTTAGTTTCTACTTTATCCTGCAAGGAAACCCATACTGCATCTCCAGACTGAATGCAAACATTTAAAGAAACACATGAGAACATTAACTGTTTAAACTATGTAATATCATTGGGCTCACACTGCAGACAAATTGAGGTGGAGAATTAGCTTAGCAAGAATCGGACAGCTCATGAAGAATCACGGCTGCTATGGCCAGGGGACTTGAAGCTGCATTCTGTGCACGTAGGATACAACCAGGCATGAAATGCTACCTATTATTTACAGAACGACAGATAAAGGAAAATGAGGTGCAGCTCAATAAGCAAGGTTTCTCGGCAAGCGAGTAGATTTAGACCCTATTCACTCCCTTTCCTCAGTCCTGAATCCTGCGTAGCTGGAATTGTGAAGTCAATTCCAGCCCTCAGACCATTTCAAGGAGGAACAATGTTCAAAACCGGCTTGGGCTTTATTTTTCTTCACTCTGAAATGGATTAGATGTGCTTTTAAAAGAAACATTGCTTGGTGTCCCAAAGAATAAAGAGTGTTTTACACAAATATAAGCCAGCTAATTTTAAGATTTTGCCTAGGCGTTGTAGCTGTTGAACATTTCATCCTTTTATTTTTGACCCATAAATCATGTCTGATGAGATTTTACTTCAGATTAAATTATATCAAAGGGCCACCAATATTTTAATATTAACTCCATAGTTATTGTCTAAATTGATTATAAAGGAACATGGAATATTTTCTAAAGGACCTTAAATTAACAATAAATGGACTAAGGCAGTGGAAATAAAATCACCGATGAGTTGCTTAGTAAGTAATGGAAATCTGACTCCATACTTGGAAAGAAATGTTACATAAGTAATAATTTAATTTAGATTTTCATTTTAGGGCATGACTTGTCACAGTCAACTCTCTGACCTAAAGCATTTCAACAACTCAGCATGCATGTGCTGTCGAAGATAATCTCAAAATACAGAAGAAGGAGCAAAGAAATCCTCCACCATAGGACTTGACCTAGCTGCTAACAGAACAAAGACAAACCAACAAGAATGTTACAGCCCATTGCCAACCCTGCATTTCATACCCATATATGTCAGCAGTTACTCCTGTGAAAACTTTTAGATGCCTTAAAACAAAGTTAGCCTTTTCTCCTTGTCAGAAAAGTCTTGCATATGTGAACTATTTATAAAACATAAGTGACTGAAGCTGCTTTGAACAGTTTTACACTTCTATAGAATATTACAAATGTGTATATTAAAGACTGCTCCTACTGGATGGATAGTAGTGAATACCCATGAACTCTATGAGCAAGGGAATAAAATCACAAGTGTGGAGATGGCATTATACAAGTGGTGAATAAATGATAAGCCAACGACTGATCTCAATATTCCAGCTCTGGTAACAGCTATGGTGGCTTAATTTCACCAGTTAATTCACATTAGCATGCACATGATGATACTCTGTAAAGAAACTCAAAGTTTTCGATAAAGACCTAGCTTGAATTTTTTTGTTTGTTTTGGTTTTTGGTTTTGGTTTTTGAGACAGGGTCTCACTAGTAGTTCAGGCTGGCCTTGAACTCACTCTGTAGCCCAGGCTGGTCTCAAACTCATACTGGTTCTCCTGTCTCAGCCTCTCCAGTGCTGGGATTACAGACGTGGGTCAACCTTGCCTAGCCTTGAAATACTGATGTAGTCAAAGCATAGGGCAGCCATTTCTACAGGCGGGCTTTCAGCTTTCTCCAACTTAGCAAGAAGTTAATCATGCATAACTTTAATGGCTAATGTTACAAATCACAGTATTTTTCCCTGGCCCTTGGAATTGTTCCTAATCTAAATATAATGGATATTATTACAGACATCTTTGAGTACCATTATGTTACCTACAAAAGGGCATCATGATTTCTGATAAACTCAAATTGTGGTAGGGATACAGTAAGAATGAATAAGATTTTTTAAATGTGAGAAGACAGAATGCTACAGCATGTAAATGACAGCACAAATATCCTTTGGCTGTTTTTAACCAGAAAAAAAAAATGACTGAAATTGGAATTCTAAAAAAAATCAATACTTATATATCATTTTGAGACGGAAAAATGGCTGATATTAAATTATGGAAATAGATGAAAAGTGCAATGGAAAGCAAATTACTTGAATTATTTTTAACTTTCCTCACAAATTATACAGGTAATGATTTCATCTAAGATTTACTATACATATTGTCAAGCAGTGGGATGCCCCTTGAACTTACGGACAGGACTGTAACGTTTATGGAAGCCTCATTACACAAACTTCCACACAAGTATTGGTGTGTATGTTGGAAAAACACAGAAAGATGCCTGTCAACGAGAATACCCTGAATTGAGCCAGGATACAGTGAAGCCTCTCCAGGTGCTGTGCTCACTGCTTTTTGCTCAAACTACAGCTCAGTGTCTGCAAAATGAAAATCAATAAGTATATACTAAATTAATGATTTGATGGATTTAGCTAAAAAACTGTTTCTAATTATGCTTTGAAAACAACTACATTCATGGCAAAGATGTACAAAACTAAAATATGGAAGAAAAAATTATTTTTCTTTTAAAAACTCCAACCTCCCAATATTGTATTATCACACCAAGTGTGTGCTTGGAAAATTTTTTAACTCTTTTTTATTTTACTTATTTGGTACAGGGTCTCACTATGCAGCTCACACTCATAGTGATCCTCTTGTCTCAGCCTCCCCAGCACTAGGATTACAGGTTTGTGCCACCATACCCGGTTTTAGTGGCCAGTTCAGCATGTCTGGGAGGCTGCACAGCATGTGGTACCAGGGATCAATCCCGGGTCCTGTGCTTGCCTTGCTGGTGCTTAGACCGTAAAGCTATCTCCCCTGCCCATGGTGAACAGTTTTTAGTAGCATACTTCAAGTTTGTACTGTTTTATATATTACAAACTCTATCTATCCGGTGACTACATGATGAATTTTGTTGCCACACAATCAGTAGGCCTAGCTGGAAGCATTCATGTCAATTCTGATCTTTAGGCAATCACGTACACCGTGCATACTATACACACACATACACCCCACGCATGCACATAAACTGAAATCTCACTTATGTGAAAATACTCTATTAGCAAAGATTATTATCATGAATCTGATATTTAGGGAAGACTGATCCTTCATTTGGGCTCGATAAAACAAAATCTAAGTGACATGATAAAAATAAAACAAAACTTACATTAGACTGGATTGCTTCAATGCCAATACTGTCAAGTTCCAAACTAAACACATATAAGCCTAAGTGTATGCTGAAACTAAGAAAAAAAAAAAAAAGAGAGAGAGAGCATATAAAAAATTCAGCTCCTGAAAGTCTGAACTTTTGTCAGAAGCCATATCCTTTGACTAGACCCTTAAATAGACACAGAGCAGTGATTAAACTCCCCTTCACATTTGATGTGTGTTATTATCAGGAATGTCAGGATGGGTTAGCTTCTCCCTAACTAGTCCCGTTACTAATCATGGGACAGAAAACTTCCCTGATCACCTGTTACAAGAAAGGTGGCAGCTGGGTCATTTCATGGAGTAAGGGGCTTGGGCTTTCAAGACAGTGAGGGGAAGGAATCAGAGCTCGGCAGCTGTGAGCCCATGGGCCCCACCCTCTCACTGTGTAACAAAAATCAGCTGTTGCCTCAACAGCTGGCAAGTGGCCACAAAAGGGAGACCTGAGAAGAGCTGCAGATTTTATGTAGGGGACAGCCATAGTCAGGAGGCGACAGACAGCTACGAAGAGAGGGTGTGCTCAGGGCTGGACAGACCCAAAGAAAGCGAGCAGCACACAGGTCAGACACTGAGGCAAGAACGCTCACAGAGACCATGGGAACTTGTTGTCCAGAAAGCCACAGAGAGGTATGGCTGAAAGTATTTTATCTTTCCTTCCCTCTCCAAAAGTAAGAAAGCACGATTATCATCTCAGCTATTTCCTCACCCTCCCATCTGCTTACCGCTTACTGCTATTACTACGTAGTGGTGTATTTAAAATAAAGTATGATAATTACAAGCAGGAAGACATTTGTGACAAATGTTAAGATGCCCGCTCTCTCTTCTCCAGGCAGACTGACATTTTGGAACTGACAGCATATTCGCAGGCACTGGTTTACTTAGCAAGCCTCAGCTGTGTGCCAAGTACAGGGCAGGACAATTAATGAGGCACAGAAGTGGCCTTCACTACTTGGCTGCGTGCAACAAGGGCATAAACCACAGTGACAATGCTACTTGGGATGCACTAAGAGTGCACAGAGGAAGAAGACTTACTCTGGTGGAGAGAAGACCTGGGGAAGATAAGTGGAGGAGAGTGAGGCTTCATCCAGTGAGCCCACAGTTCTTCCAACAAAGAAGAGCAAATGCAAATACAAACAGCATGATGGATGAGAACTGGAGCCGGCTGGGGGACGGCAAAGGATTTGCTGGGCAGTACTCAGGCCCCAGCTGAGGCTAAGAACCTTGCATGTATAACAGCACTGGGCCACAAGTCTATTTGATTTTTCCTCAGCTCTCCTTGACAGTCTGGCAGACAAAGCAGAAGTAAAGATGGCAAAATTGAATGTGCTTCAGAGAGAAGAGGCTAAGAAGGCAAGAGAGAAAGACACAGTATCCAGATGCCGTCTTTTCCTTGACACCAGCATTCAGCCCTGTTATCCACACCAGCATCCGCAGGACAGCAAGGAGAGATTTCAGGAAGAGGACCCTACTTAATGGACTCCGCGTATCTCCAAGCACTGTTCCGCTGCCAAACAAAGCACCAAGAATACAGCTTAGTACGACAAGATGAGTGCTAGCATACTGAGCATAAAAACAGAAAGTGGGAGCAGAAGTTATCCAGGGAAGCCATAAGTGTAAATATTTGGTGGAGAATAATTAGCTTGCCTACTTCTCTGGCCACCATTCAGTACTCGTAATATCGCTCTATCTCTGCCAGCATCTGTAAGTTCTAGGCAGTTCCAAGCCGTATCTGCATGAGGACTGATCCCACGTGTGTCTTCCTGGTTACCAACTCGGGGTGCAGTCACACCGTGGCAAGAAACGCGTGGATGGTGCTTGACCGGCCGAACTGCATGGGTTTATTGCGTCACTGTGCAATGACCCTGCAAGATTCAATGCTTGCTGAATTTTCTAAGGATTACCAAATTTAAACTTAAATAGTATAAGAGAACATGTCATACTTATACATGCATAATCCAATTGGAAAGAGAAAAATAAAACATGTTTTATGTATTTTTGTTACTTGCACAGTAACTTAGGTCTCATAAAAAAAAAAGAAAAACAAGTTCTAGGATACTCTTTAAATGATACTCATTTATATTCAAATGGCCATTTATATCATCAAAACACTGTTATGGAGAAAATATGATCACAGAATAGATGATCAGAGACACAAATGTAAACCCTACTCTGTTTTTTCTGACCACTACAGAACAATCTCCCTCCCTCTCCTTGTATTTACTACTGCATAAATCAATGTAACTGGAGCCAGCTAATAAACTTTCACAGCTCTAGGTCTCACATTGAAATCCATAACCTACAAATTCTTGCTCTATAAAATATGACAG
This sequence comes from Octodon degus, assembly GCF_000260255.1. Classification (NCBI taxonomy): domain Eukaryota; kingdom Metazoa; phylum Chordata; class Mammalia; order Rodentia; family Octodontidae; genus Octodon; species Octodon degus. Next base: position 2,894,727 of record NW_004524748.1, read on the forward strand.
GTTAGAAAAATTAAGTAGAGCGGATAGCAACAAATGACTCTAGTCTTTGCAGTCTATGTGCCAACTGAATTTAAACTGCAATACAAATCTGCTTCATTATAGAGAAAATTTTTTTTTCATAAATCCAAGGACAGTATTTCATTAAAATATTTCAGTAGTAAAGTAAAACTGAATTCAAATCAATCCTAATAATGTGGTTAGCTTTAGTAGATTGTGCAATGAAATAAAGTCCTTTAACTTATTTTATGATGACAGTATTAAAATCAACCTTGGGTTTCATTCACAAATCAGGCATAATAGCCTTTTAATATTATTTTCCAAAGTTTCCCCTAACACAAACATCACTTTCCTTTAAATATCTATGAAATAATAGGCTAAAATGGTTACTGGTTTTCCATCCAAACAAAATGAAGTTTTGCTGCTTCTTTCAAGAAAAGCCATTAACAGAATTGCAAAGGCCTTATTTAACCATTACAGTAACGTGTCACTTAAAACTCTCTCAAGTTTATCATAATGCACATTGTCAGTGTTGCCTTCTCTCACACAGGGACCTCTCCAAGAGAAAAATATATTAGATGACTTCATTCCTTAGTCCTTCTGCCCAAGCAGGTTTGCTCGCCTGAGAATCTGTCAATGGGGTCAATATTCTTCTATTTAGCAAGACCCAGATGGGGAAAGGCATAGTTTACACGTGACCTGAATCTCGCCTGCTATTTGTCTGGGTAAGTTTAATTATAAAGGAGAAGTATGTGCAAAACTACAACGAATTTGACTGTAGGTGTAGACTGCTTTGTAACTGAGATCTACAGGAAAAAAAGCAAATAGCATGATCTCAACTTGACGTTTGTGTTTATTTCCCATTTCTTTTTTTAAAAATAATTTTATTGAGAAATAAATAGCAATGAGACAGTTTCAAAACCGATTAGTAGGACAGTTTCGATAATTAATACATTGCATATTGTTGTCTTAGTGATTATTCATTGTACAGGATGCAGACATGATATCCTGTCCACAAACACTATCAGAACAAATCTCTCTATTCATTGAATTAAAGAGAATGCAGCTGTATATCTATCCTAACTATTTTGAATATAAAGATACAAAATGGTTGTTCATTTGTATCTCCAATTTTGTTCAGTTTTGTTAGAGAAGGGTATTCCAGTGTCATTTAAATACTTCCTATTTCATTTGAACTCCAAACTTACACACAGAGGGATGAGTGCTGTGAAATCTTCCTTACTTTCCACATTCATGGGGAATGCACCTATTTCAATGACCATTTAACTGATTTTCTTGCTGGAATTGTTTCTTCCCTATCCTCCTGCAGCTCTTTCTAGATTGCCCATAGCCAGTATCTTATTTCTTCATTAGTTTACAAATGAACACCACAGAGACTAAGTCTTATTGGTATGCCCTCTGAACAGTGCCTTTCATAGAACTGCTCAACACTTCATCAAATTCTAAAATTTACATTTTATTTAATATTGAACTAAATATTCACAACGAAGAATCTTTACAGAAAATTAAAAGAATGACAATCTGCAAAAGTGGTAACACCACATATACTCCATTGATCAACAAATGAGAGTATATTCCTAACCAGTGTAGGAGAGGCTGCTAGCCATTAGCCTTCAGCTGATGCCAACTAGTGTGCTGGGAATTTCTACATACTTTCCGTAGTACTACTTCAGATGTTCATGAAAAATACATCCAACTGTTTCCCTGGAAAACACTTTAGTGGCATAATCAGATAATGCTTTTATCAGGAGGAAAGTATTTAGACATTAAACCTAAACTTAAGCTTACACAGATAGACTATTCAGTGTTTAAAATAGTGTGAGTAGGGCTGGCCAGATAGCTCAGCATATTAAAGTGCCTGTTTAGGCAGACATAGTGACCAGGGTTTGATATCTGGCAGGTGGAGCTGGTCTCACCCCAGGGGGAAGGTGAAATGGCAACAGAGACTGGACGCGGAAGTGCATGCCTGTAATCCCAGTGCTTGGGAGGCTAAAAAGAAGGAGAGTCACTACAAGTCAGATGTGTGCAGTGAGACCCTGTAGACCTTGCACTAAACACATTTTTAAAAAAATGTGAGTAGCCTATGTTTCAAATATAAATCAACATATAAGATAACAACAAATGAAAAATTACACAATATCCTCACAGAGCTGAGGTCTTCTTGCGGCAATTAACATGCACATGGTTAGAAAGCAGAGGAACACAACTGAATTGGTCTGAGAGGCAATCACCTAACTGAACACATATTTCCTCAACACCAACTACCAGCCTGCTCCTCTGCGGGACAAGGAGATGTACAATAGCACATAGCAGACGGTTTCCACCCTTATCTAAGTCACCATTGCTGCATGTATCACAGTTAAACAGATAGCTAAGCAAATCAAATCATAAGAAAAGAAGGGGGAGAGGTGGATTAGGGTGAGGGCATTCAAGGTAAAGGACAGTTCCTGGGAACATGAATCACAATAAAGGAACAAGCAAATGGGCTGCAATGGAGTTGGACATGAAAGGGTAATGAGAAGGAATAGGAAGAAATAGACAAGAGCCTTAGTGCCTGGGACTATCCGGAATTCTATCTGGAGAAATCCGGCAAAGAGACAGGTAGTCAGGACTTTCATTATCAGACATATTGGTTGAATCATGACAAACACCCGAACAAGTTTAATAATTTCTAATACTCTGATATATTATGATATATCAAAAATATTTCTATTAAGTAGAATAGTGTTAAACAAAATGACAGTATAAAATTCATACTGGAAGAGTCAATGATGGACATGCTCAGGATTAGGCGACATCCACTTTAAGCATCTTTAAACATACTTTATATAAGAAGCCTTTGCTCTCTTGCCAACAGTTCCTGCACATGGCCAGGTCTCATCTGCCCAATGTGATCCTGCTCAGCTTTCATGCGCTCTCTGTCATGAAAGGCACACAGGGCACGGTCGGTCCTGTCTGATCCCACATCCAGCTGTTCCTTTTATTTGTCCCTCCAGACCAGCAGGTATTTGGAAATTGGGAAAATGAAATTCTCACCAATGGTTACCATTTCAGTTAAATCAATAAGGAATTAAGAAACAAAAAGTAAAAGCCACCAATGGGTACACCTAATGGTGCTCACAAGTAAAAGTCTACACACCATGCCTCAAATAAATGACAAATACCTCAAAGTTTACTCAAATCTCCAAAGGTTCAGGTTCAAAAAGTGACAGAAAGCTGGCCCCACTACCCTGGGCATGCTGAGCTGGCAACTGAGTCCAGGCATGGTGGTGCACACCTGTAATCTCAGCACTGGGGAAGCTGAAAACAGGAGGATCACTATGACTCCGACCTGCACAGTAAGACCCTGCACAAAATTAAAAAAAAAAAAAACAACAACTGAACAAAAGTGATAAGAATAGAAATACAAAAAACAGGGTCCTCAGCATTCAAACAATAAAAAATATGGAAAGCAGTTTTAAAATATTCCCTTCACAGTATCAAATAACTATACTTTAAAAGCATTTCCAAGCCTCCTGTAGATTAATCTGTCTAAACAAGATATTGATGAACACAGGTTCAATATATTGATGTCTAAATCAAGAATCTTCATGATGTCTTATTTCGTAATTGAGTCAAAATTCCCCTATTGTTCAGGATCTTCTGGAAGCACTATAAAAACACGTATTCTCTTTCAGAACTTACACACTAGAGATTCAAGAAAAGTTCCACAACATTTTTTTCATGTTTATTGAACCACACTCTCTTTATTCATCTCATCTGCACATTACTTTTATTCTTTAAGGCCCAACATATTTGCTCCACTGTATAACTTAACAGATTGTTCTGACAATTCCTAAAAATTAAATAATATTTATTCTTCCATTATAAATCTGTACAATATAATTTTTATATATGCCTATAAAAGATACAAACCTTTCAATGATTTAAACTGAATATTGTAACAAGGGCCAAAAAGTAAACACTCAATAAGTTTCACATACATACATATTTTACATATATTATATATTTTATATCACTAAATATAATATAAACTAAAAGCAACTTAATAATCTTACCTATTAGTCTCATTATTTCTTTAAACAAATACTTATTAAGCATGTAATATATCTCCAAAACTATACTTAAAATGGCAAAGTATGAGATAAATTTATCTCTCAAGAAACAACATTAAACAGACGAATACATGAAAAAATTATATCAAATGGCAAGTATTAAGAGAAAGTACGCTCTTACCCAGATGTTCCGCCAAATCTAAGCATATATAACCTTATGAACATAGCTATACATAGCTATATATCGTGATTTAAGTTTCTCAAAATTTGTCCTAAAATGTGCAGTTAGTAAATATAGAAAAGTGACACTTATTCAACTCAATTGTATTTCATCATTAAAAGAAGAAGGGGCTGGGGAGATAGCTCAGTGGTCTCAGTGCCTGTCTGGCAAGCACAAGGACTGGGGTTCAATCCCTGGCACAACATGTCATGCTGGTCCCCTAAAAGCAATGCTGGTTCCAAAACCAGGCATGATGGCACATGCCTGTAATCCCAGCACTGAGGAGGCTGAAACAGGAGGATCACTATGTGTCCAAGCTGTGCAGCGAGACCCTATACCAAATAAATAAATAAATATTTTTAAACAATTAAAAAGCAATATGAAAAAATTACAGATTAAAGATGTCTACATCTTCTCCTTGAAGTAAAATTTCAAGTTTTAGTTTATTTAAAGAAATAATAAAGTTTTCTAGTATTGAACCTGTGAAACAGAAGGTACTGCTTAGCCATGAACAATAAGGATATCTTGCACGATCAAGCCAGAAAATGCCCGTGCCATGTACGTATGGATTCGCCCATGCTTGACTGCATGCTTTCTACCAAAATGCATACGTTGAAACACAAGACAGAATGGGATAACATTGAGAAGTGTTGTTTTTTTTTTTGAAAGGGATTCTGGCCTGGGGACAAATTCACCACAGATGAGATCAGAGCCTTTACAAAAGGATTCTGGAGGAGCTGCAATCCACGGTGGTCCTTGACACGGCAACTCGGGCAATCCGGAAGCAGAGAGCCTCCTGCCCCAGGCACAGAATCTCCGGACACTGTGATCTTGGATTTCCCAGCCTCCACAGCTGTGAGAAACAGACCTCTGCAGGTTGTCCATTATCCACTCACAGGTATTTTTGTTACACTGGCACAAATGGACTAAGACAACTTCAATGAGGCAGATCTGAAAACTGAAGTGGCCGCCAATACCACACAGTCCCAAGAACAGACATTTCAATCGATGAACTTACACACGACAGCTAGTTCTGCCTCAGGAATCGGTTTCTTCACTGCTTTCTAATTCTAAAGAACAACTCTCCTACTTCAATGTCATATTTGGTTTTAACTAGTTTGAATGGAAGTGATACCCTGAAAGAAAATCCTATTTTCTTTTCATGTTAAAATTTCATTACATTCAAGTACCACTTACCCTCTCTCATAGAACTACAAGATTATAATTCTCGCTTCTTTGTCCTTTATTTCTATTTTGCATCTTTTTCTGTAAACCTACTTTGCCTCATTTTGGTACTTTTTTCCCTTATGTTTTGAATTTAAATAGACAAGCAGCAAGCAGGGGAGAGAGAGATTTCGCCCATCAATCATTCCGCTCACTTGGAGTTTTAAGTGTTCTGTTTGTTGTCTCCTGGGAGAGAAGCATCCATAGCAACAAATGTGCATGCATTTACTTTAGGATATTTAAATAGCCATCAATAGTGAAAGGGGAATTTTATATAAGACCAAGACTCTAGCACAGAGGATCAGCAAGAATTTCCCCTCTAAACACTAAAGGCTAAAGTTATATCATGCTCAAGTTTGATACACATTCTGCAAACAGACCCAAGTTTAGCACCGCTTGCTCAGTCACAGCCCTGACAGTTAACTGGTATTGTGCATGTGGATGGGCCACCTTACTTGGGTCTATGTGACTATTTCATTATTCCTCCTTTGGAGTTGTTTCCCTCTACTACTTTGAAACCAAAAGCCAAAGAGAAAATAGCCACTGCTTTAGTAGTTTTACAGGGACACTCAAACTATTAAAGACTTCCTTGAAGAAAGAATTTTATGAAGACCTGGAACGAAGACACAAATGTCATTCTGGAGAGGACGTTGTGCTCACAGGATAAACAACATAATATGAAAGGCCTGTGGATCTGAAGTAAGATAGTAATTTTATTTATAGGATATTTCTGTAACCTTGTAGGTGTTTTAAGAGTTATTTTATTTGATAAAGAAACCAAAATATTTTTCTATGTTCCTTTAATGTATACCATTCTAACAACAAGTATTACTTAATATGCATAATGTTTTCATTAAAATTATTTAATGTGGACTGTGATTTATGTGAAGTATCAGTTTCAGGCTTCACAAAAGCTTGATCACATCTTTGTAGGTAAGAACACTGACAACTAAGCTAAGCTGTTAACTAGTTTACCTTAGGAAGTGACACAAAAGTAGCCACATGTAGGTTTGTCCCCAAAACAAACCTCAAATCTTAATTTCTTTGCTCTGCTTTTGAATTAGGGCTCACTGATTTTAAGTCAATTCTCAGAAAAATTGTTTTGGAAATGGGTGTTAACAACACAAGCAAAATATCGAAAGAGTTCCCCTCTCCTTTCTGAAAGATGCACGCATGCCAACTCATATGCACACATAAAAAGCACAATGTATGCTTTCAAAAAACAAATATTTAAGTAATGTTTCTGAATTATTCAGGTAAGCCTTGAAAGCTGAAGCCTATACACACATAAAGCATAAGGAAAATGAGAAGAGTATCTAGAGAAAACTCTCAATTTGTTAATATGTTTTAAGTACCACAGTGATTAAGTATTTCAATAATGTTATCCTCTCCTCTAATGGCTTAAGGAGGCAAAGTAAAGAAGACACGGGAGCTCCATTTGTATCAGTGCTCGGTCTGTGCTCTTGTGCTTTAAGAACGAATGCTAATTACTGTTCAGCCCAAATGCTAATCTCAGCATCTGCTAATTAAAAGATCACATCTTCTGCAAAGTCAGCGTTACCATTCAAATGAAAACATTAATCAGTTTGAAAAATTCAAAATCAATCAGCTGAATGGAGAACGTTGTAGGCCTCCCATGTATTGATATCAGCACAACCCAAGACTGCAAAGGAGCGAGGTCCACTTGTGCGTCTCAGCAACACAAATTCACACTGGTAACAAAAGCTGCCCAGAAATGTGTCTCATTGTGTTTCAGTATTCTGCCCCAACCATTTCGCTACACATCGTTTTTACTTGCAAAATCGCAACATCATTTCGATCCTAAGGAGGGCTTATTTTATATTTAATGCACTAGAGAGATGTGATTACTGACCAGATTTTAAAAATAGATGGTGCAGAGTTTTCAAATAGCTAATATAACTTGGTGAGCTATTTCCAGAATACTAATAATGGCTGAAGAGCTCAGTTGTATTAATTATTTTACAGCTGTTTTTGTGCTTTTAAGGCTAACTGATAGTTCTATTTTTTTGACGGTCTTTATCAATATTCAGAACATTCAAAGTGCAGAGTGGAGCTCTACTTCAGAGTCAAAGAAATACAAGACAGATTCGCATGCACTCGTGGTGTCATCACAGACCAAGGTCTTGGACTTTGCTAGCGGTGAGCTCTCTGCTCGTATCTGACATTCATCCTGTCAAACAATAGAGACTGGAACTTTCTCCATAGGTGGAAAAATCCTACTAATCTATCTCTGTTAGCTGAATGAATATTTGAACAGCCAATAGAAACCCATATACAAAGAACTGGAAGTTCTAAAAATGTATTGTGATTCAGACAAAATACAAGTATTTAATCAAAAGCGCTCAATTCCTTAAAATTATATAAAATTTTATGCAGCCAATAGAACATGATATTGAGATAGATACGGAAATAGAAATATATATAGATGGATAATGTGAAGATGCTAGCTATTCACGCATTAAAAGAAAATATTATAGGGAAAATTATTTTTTGCTACAACAATGATAGGGTACAACGTAAATATCTAAGTTGGGAGCACAACTGCGAATGAGTTCACAAGGCTTCTTTCCACTTCAAAAAGTAGAGAAGTAAACATCTGAATTCACACACAGGGCAAAAGGTATTGACGCAACAGGATCTGAATTAGAAAATCCGATTTGTAGCCTTGTTTGTCTAAAAAGGAATGGAAACCTCAGAAATAGGCAGATTTACAAAAATTATTTCAATAGGCAGACAAATAGTTTTAAAATATAACACACGGAGGGGCTGGGGATATAGCTCAGTGGTACAGTGCTTACCTGGTAAGTGTAAGGTTTTGAGTTCAATCTCTAGCACATAAAAAAAAAAGGAAGGAAGGAAGGAAGGAAGGAAGGAAGGAAGGAAGGAAGGAAGGAAGAAATATAACATACTGAAGAAATTTAGCTCCAATCGACTGCACTGGATTAAGGAATAAACACAACTTCACATGAAAATTATATTTCAAAGAAATTATTACTGGAATTTATCGTATTTTCCTTAAAAGTGAGTTAGTCAGACAATATTAGCCTGTACATCTTAAAATGTCCTTCATGCATTGAAGCTAAAAGTCATTCATTTCCTATTATAATATTGATGCATGCACATAAAATTCATTTAATACATACTTCTGCTACTATTTTGTTATGAAACTGTTTTACCTTTTTACATAAAATAAAATTGATAAAAATGTATTTAATACATATAACATTGTGCTATAATATCCATATGGAGTGAACACTTTCTATGAAACACAAAAAAATAAGTAAGAAGTAATAAATAATATAAACTGTATGGCCACAATACAGAAAAGAGAATAGCCAATATATGAAGAAAAGCTGTAGGGAGTCTCGTCACTGGTCCATCCCAAAAAGAAAAGATGTACTCTCAAAGGCTTACAGAAATTGACAAAGAGAGCATGTCTAAAAAAACAAATCTCTCAGGAGCAAATCCATTATACCGAGGCTTGCAGAGAGGGATGTGAATAAATGGAATGTCTCCCTACTCATTCTCTAAAGAAACAAGCTTCAGGGGATGAGACCCAGATGTACAAAAAGCTTGGAAAATGCAATGGACTCAAATATGTAATAACTTCCACGAACAGTCAAGTTATCTAGAAATCAGTCCTGATTGTCTAACTCAATGGTGTAGGATTTATTTTGATTATTCACAGCTAACTGGGTCTTCTTCTACAAGATGTATTACATTTTATGAGATCTGGTGATACTCTGTCCAGGCTTTGGAAAGAGTTCCTGGCCAGGGAGCAAAACACTCATGCTGAGATGACTGTATAGGCCTAGGCCACCTATCCTTCATCCATCTGTGCTCCTCTCACTATTTATGGGACTTTCAGTTTCTTAGTTTTGTAAGCAACACTTCAGTCCACAAAATGCAACCTATTATAGTATCTGTACTGTAAGCCTCACATAGCCAGAAAATATTTTTATTTAAAATATAGTCAAGGGGCCGGGGAGATGGCTCAGTGGAATAAGCACTTTCCCTGGCAAGCGCAAGGGCCTGAGTTCAATCCCCGGTTCCGCCAAAAATAAAAAAAAAATATATAGTCAAATCACAGGTTTGTACTAAAACAAGGAGTCAGAGATGAACATGTTCAGCTTTTTAAATGTTCACAGTATAGGACAAACACAGCACATTTGACGACATTAGCATACACCCGTATGGAGGGAGTATAAATTGTAGATGAACCAGGCACATTTGGTCAGTGAGAACTGGGAAGGTGATGGCTTTAACACTTATTGAGCATCTACCACCATGCTGCTAGATAATTAGACACATCTTCTCTCATTTACTTCTTCCAGCCCTAAGGCAGTATTACCTCCAAGTGTAGAAGGAGAAGCCGAGCCTCTCCTTCCATTTCTTCAGAGCCTCCTTGAGTTAGGTCTTCCTTTGCTCATGCGTTCACTTTCTGCTTACCTCTTCCCCCTAAGAAGCATGTTCAAGCATCTCACATCTTGAGAGAGCAATTGTTCTCCCAAAACACTTCTTTCTCTTTTCATGTCCTTGATCAGGACATCTGACAAAATACAGCCAAAGGTGGAAACCATTCTACAAGGCAAAGGCGTCACCAAGACCCGGGCTTTCCCGACACTGTACCGGCCCCATGATGGTTTTCTTGCTCTGTGGGTAGTGGTGAGGGTTCTATAATTTAACACTTTGCAGAGTTGTGTGAGGAGTGGCTGATGCTGAGGTCAATCCCATGTGTGGGGCTGAGCAAGGCCAGTCCAGAACTCCAGGCGAGTCACAGGAATAAGCTGACACAGCTCCAAGAGGGCCAGGTGCCCCAGGCTACCATGAGGGCAGGGTACTAGGGAGCGGGGTGCCATGTGGTCTGAACCTGCCCACTGTCTAAATGAACACACTGTAGTGGTTGAGCAGACCCTTTTTTCCTGTCTGGAGAGAGGGCTCCACCTGCCCTCAGCTCCCCGCATTCTGACTCTTATTTCTCCAACCTCCCACCGTCCTTCCCTCTAGGAACTTTGAGAACTATGCTGGATGCAGCAGAGTTTTGCACTTAAATACTTGTAGACTTACACAGTGAACTTATAATTTCTGAAATTCACTTGACAAAGTCAACCATTAGGGAAATTATTCTCATGTGTTGTCTTGGGCTGGGGACCTAGCTCAGTGGCACAATGCCTGCCTGGTAAGCACAAGGTGCTGAGATCCTGAGTTAAATTCCTGGCTCCAAAAATAAGAAAGATTGAACATATGTGCTTTCTTTTGTTACCTTTCATTCAATCATCAATCTACTGTAACTATCTTTCAGGCCATGTATGAGCTTTCTCTAAAACTACTTCAGAAAAGTACACCAAACACATCTGAATAGCACCCTCGGAAGTGTTTACTTCCACTGTAACCCTCAAAGTCTGACAATCTTAATCAAAGTTCTTTAATTATTTCTTTATCTTTTTGTCACTCATATCCCAAACATCAGTATCCCACATGGCTTTATCCAGGACCACAACCTACATTCCCTATTTTTTCTTCCCATTATATTCCTAGAAGGAATATAATCCACGTATATACATAGGCTTCACCTCTACTTTAAGATGCCAAAAGGTACTGCTCTTGCCAAAACTTATCCCCAGGCCTGTGCCTGCTTAGAAGGTAAGAATGATCAATGTTGAAAATAGCATCCTCCTCACCAATTTCTCAGATCAACTAAGTCTTTGAAGTGATACTACATCAACTCTGTGCTCCAAGTAAGCAACCTGTAAATAAAACTAGCCTACTTCTCTTTCACTCTCTATAAAGTACCTAGGCATCAATTACAGAAGATTCGGCTTCCTGGCAACCTCAGCCATGCACTTCCCTCCTATCACCAGGGCCATTGTTTAGTTAGGTCCACAGCACTTTTTAAGAGTACCTACCTCACCTCCCTTCATGGATTAACCTCTGCCATCCAGATTGCTCACCACTGACTGCAAAAGTTCAGAGTTCTTATTGAAGCACCAAGGTTAAGATTAAGCCTCCTGCCTACCTTTCTAGATGCAATCCTCAGAATTCCCAAATCCTCCTACACCTACGCACACACATGCATGTGTGCACGTACACACACACACACACACACACACACACACACATTGCATTTATTGATATCCTGTTATAGCTCTATTTCATGTATTTATTTCTTTACTTCTATATAATTAGAACTGGAAGCCGTCCTTGTTGGAATATGCTTCCCTGCATATTCTGACATCACTCAGGTCTCCGCTCACATTTCACCTCCTCCCAGAAGCCCACCCTGGCCTCTTCTTAGCATAACCATCTGCCTCCTAGTCCCCTAACTCATCACTCCACTTGCTCCTCCTGCTCTGCTTCTTTCTTTTCTCTATAGCACTTATTGCCTTACTAGCCTATTAATGCAGAAAGAAGAATTGTTGAAACATTAATGAACAGTAGCAAAGTAGAGTGAGCCATACAACTAATAAAAAGGCAGAAACACAAAATGTAAAACAAGGGTAGAATTTTTTTCTTTTTAAAGAGAAAGAAGCTACACTAATTAAGCCATGTGCAGCATGGTTATTTAAATGTCTAGGTAGGACCCATAAAAATTTTTAAGTGGAAATGCTTGTGTAGAAAACAAAACATCAGTCGAATGCCTTAATAATATGATGGGTTAGCATCATATTATTGGGAAAATTTTACATTTTCATCAATGTAATCACAGCAGATAATGATTCATGATGAGTTTTAGTAATTACAAAATAGGTCTGCTGTAAAAGTTTGTACACATCCCTAACATGCAACTCTGAAGTAGTTCTAGGATTGAGCAGCTGTCACACTCCACATTCAAGGTGACTCAGAACAAGAAAACCATCAGATGTGGAATCTGAGGGCCAAGTCCCGGGCATGGTATCACAGTAGCCTGGCCACCTGTTCTGGCTGTACTTTGGTAAATGTCTTGGTAACATCTGAGGTCCTGTCTCTAACATCACGTTGCAGCAGCCTTGCCTACCTAAAAACTAAGTACCTTAAAGCATATTTCCAGTGAGCCAGGCAGTATTCAAACACTCTGCAAGCCATAAGCTCTTTAATCCTTGCTATTATTGTCCCAATTTATTTTTTCTATTTTATTTATTTTTTTAATAATTTTATTGAGAGACACAAATAACAATGAGAGTTTCAAAACTAATTACTAGCACAGTTTCAATTCTTAATACATTGCATATTTTTGTCTTAGTGGTTATTAATTTACAAGATGCAGATATGATATCCTGTCCACAAACACTATTAGAACAAATGTTTCTATTCATTGAATTAAGAAAATGTACCTGTATATCTATTATAACTATTTTGAATATACATACAATATGGTCATTCATTTGTATCCCCCTTTTTTGTTTAGTTTTGTTAGAGAAGCGTATTCCATTGTCTTTTAAATATTATAGGTGTATGAATACAGCAAAATATTCCAATATAGTCCAGTAGTCGAAAATAGTAGTGGGAAAGAGGAAAGTGATCGATGACGTAGAGTGTGCCTAAGGAGAGTCACATGGGGAGAAGACACTTTCTCAGGCTTTCACAGAGAGCACATTGGCCAAGCAATGGCCGTGACTCATCCACATGGCTGCACTGAGGAAGGTTCTACAATCTGAGGT
>NW_004524748.1:2908196-2942213 GCF_000260255.1 Octodon degus
TAGTTGCATTCTCTTAATGAATAGAATGATTTGTTCTAATGGTGTTTGTAAATAGGATCACAAGTCTGCATCTTGTACAGCAATTAATCACTAAGAAGAATATATGCAGTGTATTATTTGTTGAAACTGTCCTTCTGATATGATTTGAAACTGTCTCATTGCTATCTGTTTGTCAATAAAACTTTGGAAAAAAAAAAAAGAAAATAGTAGTGGGTTTTCCATAAGACTGGCAATCTCAGAAGTTGTTGACTTGAGCCTTTTATAGGCCAGCATATTAATATGGCTTTACTTTTTATAGTTTGAACTTGATGGTTAGACAACAAAGAGATAGCAAGGAAAAAAGCTAGGAAATATGACAAGGGCAAAGCCATACATTTATATGTACACGATGGGTAAGGCAATGATCCTGAGACTCTTCAGCAGGTTTTCGAAACTAGCAGTTAATTGGTAGGATTCTCACCCTCACTAACTATATACGCTAATACCTAAGAACTAAGCAACTACACTGAAGATAGCAATGTGTAACAGTAGGGTTACACTTGGAATGCCTGTCATTCTGGTCTTCTTAATACATACTGCTTGTCATGACATACCAATTACTGCCATACTGTCTCTCAAGTAAATGTTTGTTTTAAAAAAAAGGTAATAAATGAAAACAAGAGACAAGAAAAAAAATGTTACAGGACTGTCCTGCTACAATGCTGTCTAGGGTTAGATTTCTAAACTGCTGTGTAAAAATATATAACTGTTAATTCCTACTTTTTAAAAATATTGTCTTATATTTTTTTATCATATTCTGTAGGGACTTAAAGGTTAACATATCAATATTTGATGGAAAATACCTGTTCCATGTTATGCCTAAAATGTTGATATTCAGCCAGATAGTGAGGTTAAGCTCAACTGCCTAGGTTGTAGGCTAATAATAATAATAAGCTTCTCTTCTGGAGGGTTAACAATCTAAGTTTGCAGACAAAAAGTTAGACAAAAAGAAGAGCTGCAAGGACAGTCAACATTTTGGCCCTAGCCTTTCAAGGTCAGTGAAGACTCAGGACATAGGAGAACCTGTATGGTAACATCCTGTAATTCAGTAGTGTCCCAAATTTTCTGATCAAAGAGATTATGGGGCCAAAGAGGAAAGTGATCGATGATGTAGAATGTGTGTAAGGAGAGTCACATCGAGAGAAAACATTCTATCAGGCTTTCACAGAGAGCAAATTGGTGAAGCAATGGCTGTGACTCGTCCACATGGCTGATACTGACAAAGGATCTACAAACTGTAGTACAGGGTTTCAGGATAAATCCTGAGGGGATTTGACTGATCCGATCATATACAAAAACTACATTTCTTGTTATAGAGGTCTTATTTTATCTTGGTCTTCACCATCCAGCAGAAGTGTACAAATGATGTATAAAAAATATTGTCCCAATTTAAAGATAGATAAACTTGCTTTTCCTAACTGACACTGCTACTAGTTATAGACACGGAATTCAAACCTAAGCAAGCAAACTCTTAAACAGATTTTTTTTCACTTTAGATTATTTGGACAGTTTACATAAATCCACACATGAATAGAAAATATAGAATTAGAGAATATGAATTTAGAAATGTAATCACTCGCTGTCTAATAAACACATTTCTTGGGCCAGGGAGATGGCTCAATGGAATAAGTGCTTCCCTGACAAGCACAAGGGCCTGAGTTTAATCCCCAGTTCTGAAAAAAAAATTTTTTTTTTTCTAAATGCTTCACACACACCAGCACATTGAATATTGACCCCAGCTCAGAAGGGAGACATGCACTCATTTTACATGAAGACATTGGCCTTGGGAGGCTGATTTCTTGAACAATGCTTTATCCCTAAAATGTCTCTGTGTATCTGTCTAATAATTCTTCACCCATACCACATTTCCTGTTTCTTTATTCTGCACCAATGGTCTCACTTCACAATGTAATATAATGGTATGGAATCATAATTATTTCCTCAGTGCTGTATATTCCAATACATCCCTCCCGAGGTACTATAAATTATAATGCCAGTATATTGGAACCCACGGTTACATTTTGCTAAATGCATATTTAAAACTTATCAGGAGCCAGGCACTAAGTCAGATCCAGGGTACAAAATGAAGACTGCTAGTATTACTCCTGCACATCTTTTTTATTTGTAGGGAATAAAACAAGTAGACAGTCACAAAAAGCTCTGGTCAAAAGACTGTGGCAAAAGAATGGAAAAATTATGAAGGAAATATATAGGACAACTTTTCTGAGCATTGAGGGAGGCAAAAATCAAATCTGAGCTTTAAAGATAAACTTGAAAAATCAGAGAAAAAGAGGAAAGGAGGAAGAGATGAAAATGAAAGAGTGGAGTGAGAAGGAAAAGAATGAAGGCCCAACTCTGCAAGCCGTTTGGCTTTGGTCCCCTCGCTTAGCACCCACAGTCTTGTATAAATTATTTCCCTGTGTGAATCACTGGGTGGCTATCAACCTCTTCATTCACTAAACCCCATCACCGGAAGTCCTAAGACTTCTTCCAAGCTGTGGTTTTTGCCCCACCCAACTGCAAGGCTAACAAAAGGCTGAAAGCTGCCTCTGTCCACCCACGAAGCCTGTGAAGATTGCACTGCGTTGCCATGAACTGGAGCCTCCACATGCCCCGTGGTAAGGGCGCACTGCACTGCTCCCCAAGCTCAGAACCAGGGCTTTCACGTGAATCTCCACGGCAGCCCAGGAAATGCCCACCCGGATGCGATCCTGCGCTGGATGAAACTTTGCAGGATCGTCCCCCTCAGCCCAATGACACTGCCTATTTTTCACCACCATTTTCCCTCTGGAAGAGGGGAAACTTGTAAGAGTGAAACTTCAGAGAACAGGATAAATGCACTTTGATAAGCTTCCAAACATTATTAGGTATATCAGGATACAACTGCATACTACATTAATTACTATACAGTAAATATTTTGTAATGGGTTCATAAATTTGGAATGCCATTAATATTGTGCTGCATTTCTTGGAAATATAACCTGAAAATTAAGGCAGCAAGGAGTGAAAGTGTTTAAATAAATGGAAAAAACTTTATTATTACAATTTCTTAATAGCTTATGAAATTAACCTCATATTAGAATTTCAAGGGCCAGCCAAATAGCTCAGGGGATTAAAGCACCAACAAGTAGGCACAGGGGCAGGGGTTTGATCCCCAGGCCTGTGGAGCCGGCCCTGACCCCAACCCCAGGGTGCACTGAGGTGGCAAATTATACTGGGCATGGTGTTGCGTGCCTGTAATCCTAGCTCTTGGGAGGCTGTAAACAGGCAAGGCGGATCATTATGAGTCTGATGTAGTAGTGAGACCCTGAACAATCTGTAGTCCATCCCCCACAAAAAAGAAGAAGAAGAAGTTCATAAATACAGTCGTCTGCCTTTACCCATGTTTTAACTTTCTATGGTTCCGTTTACTCAGCATCAATTGCTGTATCCTAACTGCAAAAGGTGATTATAGTCCCTCAGGGCATTTTAAAAGAAAGGGACCATATTCTCCTAACTTTTACTATAGATTATATTCTAATTGTTCTGTTAAATATCAACTTGTTATGCGTGATACAGAACTTAAGCTGTATTATATGCATACATGTATGCACACAAGAGGCATGCATAAGCCAGCGTAGGCTTCTATGCAGTGTAAAGCATCCCCTGGGGGCCTTGAGCCATGTCCTCTATAGGATTTCAGGAGGCTACTGCAATATTTAGAACATTTATTCTATTTGAGAGTTCTAGCAAATATCTTTCACTTTAACCATACTGGGCTACATCTTGATGGTCTAAGACCAGAGCGACGCTGTCGGTACCATGACAGCAGCTGGGCTGTACTGAGTGCTCTGGCACAGCTGTGGGCACTTACCATACCAAACTAGGCCACATTAATTCTGCTTGGCATGGCAATGTTTCCTTCAGAATTATTTCTTCCCTTCATACGCAGGAGCTACACGTGGGCCCAGTCACACACCACTGATGAAAACGCACAAGCTGAGTATTTGCTAGGAAAGTTGTCCCCAGCCAACTCTGGTTCCTCTACTTTCAGCAATGTTTCTTCCCGCCTCCCAAGGATGGTATGAGCACCCGGATGGGAATAGTGGAGATGGCGCGCTCCTTAGGTGACCACAAGAACACATGTGATACAAGAGTGGCGCGATGAGAATGCTGTGCAACAGACCAGAAAGCAAAGGGAGATTTGTGTCTTATTCTCCTAGGTCTTACTCCCTTTTTCTCTATACCTATGGTTAATTTTTAAAACTTATTTATTTATTTACTTACTTGTGTGGTACAGGGTCTTGCTACGCAGCTCGGACTCATAGTGATCCTCCTGTCTCCTCCTCTGCAGTGCTGGTATTAAAGGCGTGCGCCACCACACCCAGTTTCAGTGGCTGGCACAGCATGCCTGGGGCTCAGGGGCTGGCAGAGTATGCCTGGGTTTCAGGGGCCAGGACGGCATGCAGTGCCGGGGATCGAACCCAGGTCCTTATGCTTGCCAGGCAGGAGCTTAGTCCACCGAGCTGTCTCCTGGCCTTACACCTACTGTTATGTGAAGGAAAAAGAAGATCAAAAAAATAGAACTCCAGGAAGGTAAGGCACACGTGCATGCATTATTGAAATGAATTTTTACTTTGTTGGATTGAGCAAAATTCTTACTTTAAGAGCCTGATATAAGCAAAATGTCCCGCTAGCAGCCTTTGCACAGCTAGAGTCGTGAGAGATACATGTATGGATCATCATCATTTTAGCTCTCTTCTCTTCTGACCACTCTGCCACCCCTAGCTGATTACCACAGTCCCAGTTTTCTATATTCTCTGCTAGCACTGATACAGTTGCTAATTATCTGCCTGTTCTTCCTTCTTGTCTGTACATTTGTTGTTTTGAGGTGCTGATGTTCAAACCAAGACTCCCTCCTGCTATGTAATTTCTCTACCACTGAGCTGAGTTTCAGGATCAAATCGCACTGTTACAAATTTACCTACTTAGGGCCGGCCATATAGCTCAGCGGACTAAAGCACCAGCTTAGGCAGACACAGAGACCAGGGTTCGATCCCCAGAGTGCCCTGATGGTCCCGCCCCCTGGGGTGCACTGAGTGGGCGAGTGAGACTGGGCATGGTGGTGCGCTCCTGCAATCCCAGTATTGGGAGGTTGAAAACAGAAGGATCACAATGAGTCCGAACTGTGTAGTGAGACCCTGTAGTCCCTGTACTAAAAAATACATTTAAAAAAATTACCTATCTGCCAGTGTTTATATATAATATGTAATAAATTCTTATTTATTATGTAATTTATTATATAGCATATAAATATATTTATTACATATTTGCTATTATATAATACATACTTTTACTATTATATATTTGTTTATATATATATTATATTTGCACTGAGTGTCTCTAAGACCTTGTCTTACCTATGCTTGGATTAAGGATTTATGTTACAATAATTCATGAATTTTGAAAAATAAATCTATATCTTTTTTTTCATGTAAACCAAAAGAAACATCCAAAATAAATGGCATGACTTTGATGACATAATTTATAATTTTTCAGCAATGATATTATCACTAATTGATACTAAATACACTCTCAGTATTTCATATTGTATTATACATTGACCCAAATGATACATCTTCAAATAATTATAAGAAAGAGTACTTACAAGGTCTTTATTATTGAGCGCTGTGCTATGGGTCTTAGATGTATTAGCCCATTAATTTTAACACGATTCAAAGTATTTCAAATATCCTGGATTTTCAAACTACTCAGGAAGATGCCAACTTCACATAGCTAGGGATCAGTCAGGTCAAATTTCAAACTTAGCGCAGTCTAACTTTCAGGTACTCTTAGGCCCCTGCAATCTGAAACACCTAAAAGTCAGGTACAGAAATAAGACCAGTTTAAAGTGTGCCGCAGACTGTTGATTCATGAATTCATTTGATGTTAGCCTGGCCTTGTCTCACATATTTGCTGAATGAAAATTACCAGAGGAAGAGTTCAAACGAATTAGATAAAAGAGGCGATGTTTCCAGTGTTCACCTGAAGATCAAGAAGTGCAATACATTAAAATTCAAATAAAAAAAGTCCTTGCTAGCCAGCTCAAAATGAAACATCTCAAAGTGGTGTCAGGAAGCTAATATTGTCTATGTAGGTCTGCTGGAACAATGCTTTCCATTGATTTAATAATTTTAGTATTTCCTATCTAATTCATTTGACATAATCCATTTCATAACATTCATTACTCATAAATAACACAGGGAAGCACATGTAGGTGAGCATGTTAGCAAAGACACGAACATATGCAGTGCTTGGCCTCCTGGGCAAACAGTGGCTGTGCAAGGGTGTAGAAGGTAGCAGAGGCCCACCTACAAGGCTCAGGACCCAGGCCACCAGGCCACCAGGCCAGAAGAGCACAGCGCCCATTGCTATGGCTCCTCCGCAAACACAAGGCACACTGATCATGCTTGCAAATACGCTAGGTACCACACGCAAGATAACTTCAGTTGACAAAATTAGAGAAATTTCATTTACAATACTGTCTAAGTGCAAACATAGAAATAAATTTATATAATGTGTTGTTAAACATGTTCAGAACTAAAGAATTTCTTGTGCTAATAATCTAAATTTCACCTCTCAGGGTTTGCAATTCTTTAAACTTATCTCTGTCCTATTTTAATCTGGAATATACACATTTTCCCACTTCCTATCTTCTACTGTATGAATAGTGGTTATTATAATCAATAGGTTGCTATGATCAATAGGCTATTATGATCCATAGTTATAGCTATATAACATCACGGTGTTATACAGCCAAACGTCACAGTAGAGTGTGCCCGATTCTACAGTTACAACCTCTTGCAAATACAGAATTTAACACAATACAGAAAAGATCACTGAAATGAGCATAAGACCAAAATGTCAACATCAGTAAAATGTACTGAGTTCTTAAAACAGAAACAGCACTCCTTTTCTCAAATGCTAGCAATTAAAAATGCACTTCAAATTAAGAAAAAAAAAATCATTCTCTTCCTGTAAGAAAAGGTTTGTCAAAATTCTATCATTACTTTTAAAAAAAAAATAAACACTCAGAAATCTTACAAAACTTAAAAGAGTTGATCTATTCCACATTATAAAATATTCCTGACTACCCTTGTGGAAAGGCTAGTGACACATGATTAAGATTTGCAAGCCAGTCAAAGGTACTGTGCATTTTAATGTCCAGATTTTAATACTTAGACTGTGTTTGTGCAAATAGTAACATCAACAGAATTATAGTGTGTGTCTAGTTGTCCCAGCTGCCTCATGCAGTCATGAGGTGGACTTCTAGAGCTTGTGATGAACTCATGATCCACTGGGATTATGGTTGAGTGCTGCTCCCATCTTGTGATGGATAACCTGAACACGGCATAACGGAGACAGATTCCATTGTTGCTGCTACTCCGCCCTTTGCTCTCTTGCTTTTTGCCACTACCATGAAAGGTTTCTCTCTGCCGTGTGCCGCTCTGGCTTGGAGCCAGCCAAGTATGGACTGAAACCTCCAGTAACTGTGAGCTAAATAGACTTTTCCCTCTTTCATTTTGGGTATCAGGTATTTGTCCCAGCAACGAGAGAAGAGTAACTGAGACAAGGAGTCTATGACTAAAGGGCACACAGGAAAGGTTTGCACTATTTTTAGTAACTTTTCTCCAAGTTGGCAAATAATTCAAAACAAAGTTTCGCATAATCCCTAATTCTTTGAGGATGAAACTTTAGTGTGTCTGGCTATGTTGTGCCAAATCAGCAGAACAGCAAATATTCAGCATTGCAAAATGTTCAAAGCTTTCCAATACGAACACATCGCAGTGTTACTGACTGTATTTCAACATTTAGGGCATTTTAACCTTTGGTTTTTGACAGAATAGCTTTGCATACATGGACTAATGAATGAAAAATGAAAATCTAAGTGCTCCATTTGAATGTGGGAAGAGAAACACTGCATTTCATTAATTATAAAATTCTTGGTCTCAGCTCAAAGAAAGAATTTTAATAATGGATCATTCCTCCCCACTATGGTTGTACTGTAACATAACTGTGCGATAAAAATGCATGAACAAATGAGGTGCCAGAAGATATGAAAACTCCGAAGTCACTTCCTGACCCTGTTTGGGGGGAAAACCAAGCCACATTCCTTTATCCATGAGATACACACTTAGGAAACATCTATTATGTCTGGGCGCTATACTTCACAGAAAGCGCCAGCAATTAAAGTTTACAGTAAAAAGATTTCATGATCCTTTAGATGAGGATAAGGTAGTCTCACTTTCTCACGTCCTGCTAATTCTTGATACAGAGTTGGATTTTGGTTACCCAGAATTCCATGCTTTTGTCTTGTGTTTGAATCTAATAACACATTACTATCACCAGAGTAGGAAGAAATTACAACCTCTTCCACCACCTCACCTGAACTGCCCTCAAATAACTTGCTGACCACCTCAAATAGAAGAAAAAAACCCTCAAGGGTTTCACCTCTTCCCTTTCCCCCCAAAAGTAAAACAAATAAACAAGGGTCACTTATGTCTTACTTTTAATTCAGAGATTATTCACCTTCGTGAATTTGTACTCCACCTGAGAACCCAAACAGTGTCATAAAAGCTGTTGTCTTTCACTATTAGCTACAAATTAACACTTCAGTCCTGTCATTCACAACCCAAACACTGAAACAATCAATAAATTTCTAACACTGTGGAAGGCACAGGGACATCTCAGAGCAAAAGAAGGGTTTGTCTCCTGTACTTGGAAATGAAATGAATTATTGGCTGTTGTGAATTTGAAAGACTTTCAGCTTCTAGCTAATAGAAGCCCAGGGTGTTTTCACTGTACATAACCATTCCTCTCAGCCAACTGGATGGCTGAGACGATTCTCATAATACTAAGAGGGAGAGTGAAAGGAGGTTTGGAGATGTTAAAATTTATGTTAAAATTTGAGCTGCAAAGGGACAGCTGAAAAGAAAAGCTAAGCTTAGCAACCATGCTCTGTACCTGAACTCAAGGTGATCCATTCTAGGTTCTAGTTTATTCTCAAGGAAACGAGGCTGGCATTGAAAAGCACAGGAGAGCTTAGAGACAGAAATGAAAGCTCAAGAGCTTTTAGCCAAAGAATCAGGGGACAAGAAGGCAAAGGCAGTGATAGAAAGGAGAACAAGGACCTCTCTACTGGCTTTTTCACTCTGGCTGTGGGCCAGGAAAGAACACAGATTACGAAACAGACTGTGAAGTTCTCGATAAGCCAGGGTTATGCAATTGCAAGGAGTACAGTGTACCCAGTGCCACTGTAGAGCGAGCACTCAGAAGAAAGGACCTCGGTTCCCTAAAAGTGGAGAAAACTCCTGTGGAATTAAAGAGTTCATCCCTGAACAAGTAGGAGGAAGTCAAAATAGAGATGCAATTCAAGGTTTCCTGTTAAGATACATTCATCTATATTCTTGTAAAGTGCATAACAAGGCGGTACTTGCAATTACGTGAACAGGTAAATCCTGACTATGATATTAGGATTGATTTTTTCACTTGGAGAATGGAATTATATTACTTGTTAGTTAAGTGATTCTGTGTTTATACTCCAGGCCAACACAGAGGGTGAAGTGGATGAGGGCAATAAAGCGTATGAGAACAGAGGCGGGAAGATGGAGAAATGAAGAGGACATGTCAGTAGGTAGCCACAGAAAGGTGTATGACACATTTCTGATACTTTCAGCCTCACACAGCCCTTTACCTGTGGATGATCACGAACTCCAGAAAGGTCGGTTTGGTTGGGAACCAAGGTGCCCACTGTGCCATTCAGAAAACCTTCTAACAATATGTACTAAAGGAAGGGACTGCTCTTGCACCCTGGGTTCACTGGATTGTCATTCCACTTACAAGGCAGCTACCCTGAAAACACCAGATTGCAAATCAGTCAACCTCGGGGATGTGCAATTATCTCAGAGTGAAATAACACAAAGGCCCCCTTTCTCTTGTTTTTTCTAAAAGTTAAAAGAAAAAAAAAAAAAAAAAAAAAACCTCATAAGTGGCCTCGAAGTGATGTTGCCAAAGAACACAGTCAAATGAAAGTGAAAAAGGGCCACTACATCTTTCCATTCTCCATGTGTGAGGTATTCTTAGGGGCAGGGTTGGCTGACATTGCAGTCAAAAGATGCAGGTCAATAAAAAACGAGGACCTTCCTGCTGGCCACACAGGCTGTTTCACGCTCCACCTACCTAGTGAAGGGAACAGTGGAGGCACAGAGAGCAGCAGCACCTGCCTTTTCCAGACCCAAGGCTCTGCCACGAGTCCCTTAATGTCTATGAGCCTGAGGTAGCACAGAAAATGGAGCCTGGACCACATCTAAGTACAAATCACGGAGGTGTCCTGAAGTGACCAGTTACGGGTCATTTCTGCATCTCTGAGAATATGTAAACCTTTTTTTTTTTCCGGAATCAGGGATTGAACTCAGGCCCTTCTGCTTGCCAGGGAAGCGCTTATTCTACTGAGCCATGTCCCTAGCCCCTAAGAATGTGTAAATCTTTACAATGCACTTGCACACTATTCCTGAGGCATACATTTTTTTTCTGGCATTAAAACAGGTGAGGTGGAGCCACAGAGATGGCTCAGTAGAATAAGTGCTTCTTCTCAAGCGCAAGGGCCTGAGTTCAATCCCTCGTTCTGAAAAAAAAAAAAAAAAACTGGTAAGGTTTGCAAATTTATGCAATATATTATTGGAGGTCTTATCCAGAGCAAGGTGCCTAAGGCAAGAGAAAGAAGCAAAGAGCAACCACATACAAAAGGGAAACTATTTGCAGAAAACACACTGTAATGCATAGACAATCCTAAAGATCCAATCTAAAAAAAATGCTAAAATAGTAAATGAACTTTGTAATACTGAAAAATCAGCCTACAAAACTCAGTACTGCTTTTATAAATTAAGCAAAACTGTACTTCACAAAAGTGAGGAAAGCAATCTCTCACAATAGCTAAGAAAGATATAATAACCGGAAATAAATTTAACCAAGCCAGTGAAAGATCTCTACAAGAAAAATATTACAAAAAAGGATGAAAACAAGTGAGAAAGACATCAAAACTGAAAGACAGACCAGGCTTGGTGGCACATGCCTGTAATTCCAGCGCTGGGAAGGCTGGATACACTATAAGTCCAAGCTGCATAGAGAGACCCTGTTCCAAATATATTAAAAGGAAAGAAAGAAAGAAAAAATTAGAAAGACATCCAATTTCCATAGAATAGAATACTATTGAAATATGCATACAACCTAAAGTAATCCCCACCAGAATACCAGTAGCACTGCTCATAGATGAAGATGCATACAAAATATATGTGGAATAACAAAAAATCAAAACAAAGGAGCCAGGAGGAAGAAACGAAGTTGTAGGACAGAGATAAATCCCCGGATCTACAGCTAATTGACATTTGAAAACTATCAAAAACATACAATGAAAAACAGATACTCTCTTTGATCACAACCACAATCAGGGGCCATACCACCCAAGTTAGACTGGTTATGATGAAAACAACATCAACCAACAAATTATGGAAAACACACAGGAAAAGAAAAACACACACTTTGGAAGGAATACAAATTAACTCCATCATTTGGATTTTCCTCAAAAAACTAAAAACTGAATTACCATGCTACCAAGGTATCCTTCCCCCCTTTATAAAATATATAATATATATAATATATATTATATATTTATAAAATCAATAATGGATGATGGAATATAATGTGCTTCATATTCATATATATGTACATATATGTAATATATATATATATATATATTTATAAACATGCTAGAATATAATTCAGCCATAAAAAAGAGGGAAATCTGGTCACTCTGTTGCAAAATGGATGAAAATGGAGGACATTCTGTTTCATGAAATGAACCAGAGGTGATCTCATTCATGTGAGGAACCAAACAGTATTGATTTTACTCGGGTAGAGACCTGAATGTTGGGCACAAGAAGCTTGAAAGAAAAGAGAAAAAAGGGAAGACAGAAGGAGCCTGGATGATGTGGACTGTAATACAGTTCGAAATGTTGGGTGAGCCCCAATACCATGTAGCACAGTAGGGTCGACCCAGTTAACGACGTAATATCTCACAGAGAAGCTGAAGGTTTCCCTTCGCCAAGAAATGATAATTTTGAAAAGGTATAAATAATGTCAAAACCCTGATTTGATCCTTACTCACTGGGACACTATGTTAAATTTTCAACGTTGTAGCCTATAAGAATTTATAGTTAAAAATAAGCAAATAATAATTTTCAAGTGAAATATTTTATTTTTCCAGGACAGATCTAGAAACCCACTTCATTTCATTTGTCCTTCAAATTAAAAGAAAAAGTACAAAGATATAGTGCTTTAATAACAAAACAACAAATCTGCAGCATGGACCCTGTCCTAAGAACCAAAATAAACCCACACATTTAAAATTTCTAGTCACTAATATGTTAACATGATAATGCATTTAAAAAAAATAAACTGTGGCTCCCACATTTGGATAACATATATTTTATATCTTATATTTAATGGCAGTAGGGACCCCTAATTAAATTATTTATCATAATTTAAGGATAAAATCAGTTAGCATATTAAATATATGAAACAGAAAGCCAGAAGAAAGAGTAATGATAAAGGATTTTTTAATATGAAAGTTTCATCGAGTCTGATTTTTAGGTTTTTTTTTTTTTTTTTGGTGGAACTGGGGATTGAACTCAGGCCCTTGTGTTTGGTAGGGAAGCGCTTATTCCACTGAGCCATCTCCCCGGCCCCTTCGAGTCTGATTTTTAAGGTGCCACCCAAATAAGCATAAAGATCATTATGTATTATATCTAAAATGTACCAGTAACTTTAATTAATCATAAAAGATTATCTTGGAAAATAAAAACTACTGTAGGATTGTTAAAATTTAATTGAAAGCTAAGGTCAAAGAATACAGACACTTACCTAGTACCCATTGAACTCATCCTTTTGAATGTTATGTTTGAAAAGGTCCACAAATCATCCTTTTTATTTAAAAGTCTGGGGCCTGCCATGATTTTGCTCTGGGAAGCTCACTGCTTTCCATGTTGTTTCTAGCATTTCACAAGGCAGACAGAAACCAGCCCATGTCAGGATAACAAGGTAAGGCAAAACAACCGAACAATTCACCAAGTCACGAACCCCCAGACACACACCCTCAACACTACAGGGAGAAAATGAAAATCAAGTAGGGGTTGTTGCCCCATAGTGCGTGGGCCACACACCTACGGTGTTGACACATGAATCTTCAACACAAGTAGAGGCATCTGACCAACACCACTCACCAATCAGGTTCTACACCTTCCTTAAAATCACCATGTTCCACAAGATGTGAACAGTACTGTTTTGTTTTTCATTTCTTAAGTCACTGAGGCATGAAGGCTGATGAGAAATCTATAAAAGAACAACTGTCTACACTCTCTTTGTCACTGTACATATGGTATGTTGCATCTACCACAAAGGGGCCCATTAAATACCCTTTCTCCTCTCTGCAAAATGCTGCAGTGGAAGCGAGAGGACAGAATGAAACTACACCCTTCATCCACCCTCTGTGTTAGCATTCTAACATCTCTCCACAGCAAATTCTCTGAAGTGTTTTCCACCAATTTTTTTATTCACCCATGATAGGATTGCTTTCAAAAAGTGAGTTTTCAAGAGAATATGAATGAAATTGTGATGAGAAAGATAATGTAACTTTGAAACAGGAGACATCCTTATGAGTTACTCTTGGAGGTGGAAAAAAGTCTACCTTTAATCTTCACTTTCTTATTTTCCTTGACAAACAATTTAGAAAAGCAACCAGTTAGCTTTGGCAAATATTACTGCTCATACTGGTTTTCTAATATTTGAACAGTCTTCTCTATGAACTGCTCATACATATGACAAAAATCAATCATTACAACCAAAATATCAAATCCTTAACCACAAGTCCTTGTATACAATTCCAGAGGCTCCATAACACACCATACAAATTTAAATTTCACACTTTGTTAGGAGAAAAGGATGTTGTTGCTGTTATCTTCAGAGGAAGCAACTTGTTTTGGTCTGGATTTCCCTCTCTCCCTTTCTTGACGCCACAGTACTAAGGTCAAAATATGAACTTCACTCCTTGCAATTTGCTCCCTGAGCTTATCAAGGGTCCTCGCCATTCCTCTCCCTGGCATTTCCACTGGAGCTTGAAATTAACATTTATATTTTGGCCTTATGCTGTGTTTTGATTTTTGTTAGTCTGGGTCTTGTTTTATCTTAGTGCCTTACTTTAGGCAGTATTTTCTGAGAAGCCAGCACAGCAACAAAAGTTTAACTAATATGATAGAACTAATGGGAATAAGACATTAGTCTTATAATAATGTCTTATTCCCATTAGACATTTTTTAAAAATTAGAACTTAAGTTTCTCCCACAACTTACAGTGGATTTTAAAGACATATAATGGTAGTGGTTTATAGTTAGGACAAAAACAAGTACCTGGAACAGATCATATTTGGAGAATAAACTGCTCAACAGCTTCCTAACAAGTAGCTTCTGTACAGACAAATTGGGAGTCGTAATAAGATGGGCTCTTACCAACACATGATCTAAAGGCAAAGTATAACTGAATTCAATTGCTTCAGAAGGACAAAAAGAAGTGAAATTCATAAAAATAAAAATTGAAAAAGGCTTCCCAGCAACCAGGACTATAATGGAGTTGGCACAGCCTGGTTTTAACCACATAGAAGATTAATACTTATTTTCAATAAATATGGCTAGAAAATGTTATTATATCCCCCTTTCTACACTAGAACCATGCTGAGTAAAATGGATTCATTTACTTAAACTGACAGCTAGACATAACTATACCATGAATACTTTTTAATCTCTGAATAAGAATTCGACAACATCTGGTTTACAAGAATAATCAGCCCAAATTATTCAAATTAAGTTTTTAATGTGCTTAACTATGTCAGTGTGTAATAGTTACTTTAATACACCATTCAGAAAAAATAAATAAAATTATAAAACAATTGGATTATAAAAATGTAAATTCAAAGCTGAGCGTGGTAGTGCATGCCTGGTAAAACCGCAGCTGCATAATTTAGTGATTTAAGAGACTCTGCCTCAAAACTATTAATTCTAATAAAAGACAAAAACTCATGAAAAAGTCTTAATTCACTTTTAGAGTAGTTAGGATTATGGAGAAAGAAAAAAAGAGAGTCTGATACTTGCTTCCCCAGATCAAGAACTGAAGAGTTCTTTCAATTCTTTCAGTTGTCAAAAGCAGTTTAAAATTATATCTCCTTTACATACAATTAGAGAGAATTAATTACCTTATACTGAAACAGCAGTTTTTCCAGAGGATGCAAATATCAACATCACAGTACAAATCCACCTTTGAAAGGCAAGTTCTCACAGGCCAAGCTCAAAAAGGTACCAACTCCTGATTCACACATACATAGCTCTTTCTCAGTAACTAGTTTCTAAAGAATCTTGAAAACTATCCCTTTTTATCATGTGTGTTTTGTACGTTTCTTCTCAGCATATCCAATAAGTCTGCTGCATATTACTCAGTCATAATTCCTGTCTTGTGCACATTCATAAAATTGGGATGTGGGATGCTTATTCTGCATCCAGGTCTCTGGGCTTGCTTATGCCCCATCTTCTGTCACTGTATTGCTTTGCAATGATGGCACTATTTTCTTAATGTGCCATCACTTTCAAAATAAGCAGTTTTCTGCAAATCCTACAAATAGTTGACTTAAGGGAAAGGTGCTTTGTGGGAAGAGGAAGACGATGCCCGCTCTGAATGCTAATCATGCAAGCTCTATTGGACAGACCATGTATTATGAATATGTAGCATGTCTATAGAATGCGAATATTGCAAATAAGTAATAATGGCATTTCAGTGTCCTTATCCAACAGGGGCTGTAAATGCTCAGCTTCCGTTGGTATATCACAAACTGCTAGATAATCATTCCTTTCAGAGTAAGTCAGAGATAGAAACGATAGAATGACGTACGTGAAGGAACATGACAGAATGCTTCCAAATGGAAGGCCACGAAGACTGAGTGCACTAGATATAAAATGGAATGTCAATCATACAAAGATTGGAAGCATGAAAGAGAAAAAGGAGATGGCTTGAACTAGTGTGCTTGACTTTTACGACAAAAGATGTAAGAATTATGGCACTTATTTTTTTTTCCATTTACCTCAAAAATATTGATCAAACCTCATGGCACTGCATTATATTATACAAACAGATTTAAATCTTGTAATCCTTCTGTGAAATAGACATGACCAAGACCTAAAACTTAAGAGAAAAGTGAAGCACAGGCCATGACCCCAAGTCATGAAGCTGTGAGATAGCAGTCTCCAGGGTTAGTCTCAGATCCATCTGACACTAAAGCAAGTGCTACAAATCCACGTGTCTTAATTACCAACAAAGTAATTAAGAATTTGTGCTACTATCCCTTTAAATCAAATGGCATGTCTCCTACAATATTTTACCTAACATTCTTACCCCTACCATTAAAAAAATGAAGACCTGTTTAATTAATCAGTACTTCAAAAAAATCAAGACAAGACCAAAGGCAATCCCAATCATCAGTGAATTTATATTTCTATACAGGAAAAAAAAAAACAAAAGCAATAACCAAAAAGTCACAACAGAATGTTATAAACACAAAAAAGAGACATAACAAAGAATAATGAAGAATTATAGGACACAGCACAATAAAATTGTTAAATTAGTAATGAAAAGCATAAAGCTGAAATATCTTACATGTTCTTTAATATTTTAGCTAACTTTCCTGCATTTGATACTGTTAATCAGATAACCCTAGTGCTGTAAGAGTCACATACAACTGTCCTTGTAGATGTCATTAAAATCTTTCCTTTGAGCTATTTCAATACTAAGAGTTTAAAAATAAATCACTTTGACCAATATATATATATATATATATATATATATATATATATATATATATATATATATAGAGTGTGTGTGTGTGTGTGTGTGTGTGTGTGTGTGTGTGTGTGTGTGTGACTTGAACACTCTCTGGACTCCAGAGAATGATTCTAACTTTCACTTAAAAAAATCAGATTACCCAATTGATAGTGTTATAATTACAAGAGTATATAATGCAGCTAGATGGTTAAAAAAAAACAGCAGGAAGTTCAGAGAAGGCCACTTAACTAGTGATTCCCATCACACTTGATTCTCCCATGTATTTATCATGGAATTAGAGAATAGCATATTAAAGTTGAAAGGATCTTATTTAATGCAGAGCCCTGCCTTATGCATAGGCAGGGGCAAGGAAAGGGAGGATCTACCCATCTACAAGGCCCAGTGCAGAGGCAGTAGGCCTGGACTCTACCTGACCGGTCCTTCCTTCAGTTATATCTACAGAAAACAGCCAACACTGTCTTTAAAAAGTCAGATCTTATTAGCATCAAGCTTAAAACCTTCCATGGCTTCTCATTACTTCTAAGGTGATCCAAAATTCTTAGACTTCCAAAGGTCCAACTCTGGACTCTTAAATTTCTTAAGCCTTAAAAATTCCCACAACGCTGAGCTTTTACTTACCTCAGTAGTCAGGCTTGGCTTTCTGTCCCTTCTCTCGACTCTTGCATGTGACTCTTCGTTCCTCTAGGTCTGGAGGCAAGAGGCACTCTTCTCCAAGAAAGCTATCACCTGGACCAGTTTCTCTGTCTCCATCTGTGTTCAGCAGGATCAAGATAATAACCTCAGACCTTCTGGGTCAAACAGTCTTCTAAAGTACAATATTTATCCTTGTGAATCTTCGTCTCAAGTGTGGCTCATTTTTCCACGCAGGAAGTACTCAGCAAACATGTTCATAAATGAAAGACATCAGAATAATGATCCCAAATTTATAATGTACAATATTATTATTACTCTATTAACACTTTCCTTCTACTAGGAGATGATAGGAAAACAGAAGGCAGACTTGGGAAAATTGGGAATCTGATCACAGAAGGGGAAAAGAGACAGGATTGACAGAGAGACTAAAAATGACCAAGACAAGTGATGTGCATGCACAATTTCCTCAGAACAAACATCTCTATCCTGCATCACAAAATGCACTAAGGGAAAATGTATTCCATTAAGATAATTTTCCTAAACTACACTCATATTTTATCCAAGGACTCGTAAACTAGGACTTTTTTTTTTGCTAGAACATTCAGTAGCAAAGCAGCGAAGCCATTAAAATTTTTAAATGTGATATTTCACCATTACTGAAATTTAAAAATCTGTTCTTAATAAAATAAAATCAAATTTATCACAAATACTGTGGAAAGTCTCCCCACATTTGAGTAATAATTTTGTTCTAGGAGTGGAGGCAGAGACAAAAGCTCCCTGTCTGTCTGTCTTTAAGGCATAATGATAATTCCACGTGTCTTCCAACCATTGTCCTGCAGACTAACAATTTCCTGCAAGTCTTTGACAAGTAGAATCATAACCGACAGCACTGCTGAACTTTAGCACTGGCATTTCTAAAACTAGTTCCTCCATGTGGACAGAGTTCCTCAGTGCCAGAAGATGTAGATACTTAGTAAGTCAAAGAGGAGAAAGATGAGTTTCCAAAACCATCTTCCTCAGTGAAAACCTTCACCAGTCACAACACAGACAGACACACATCTCTAAAACACAACTAAGAAAGCTTGGATTCATTACTTGTACAGATTTTAGATATTTTTCATTTCACATCATAGTGCCTGACCATTGTTTAAGGGTACAGAGCTTACTTTAGATGTTTCCAAGTTCTCCACTACAGCAAGACCACTGATACTGACTTTGCCCATGTTAACTCACTTCATCTGAAAGGTGAAAAACTTGTTTTCTCCCCCTCACTCTGCTCTGCCAACCTCTTCCACAGTCACATGCTTGGGTCTGTGCTGAAATCTTCTGAGGAACACATGTGAAGGAGCACAAGCTCCAGGGCTGCCTACTCAGCCTCCTTAACTCAGTTCACATATCACTTGCCTTGGACAGTCTCTGCAGACCCCCCTTATCCCTGACTCAGACAGACCTTGATTCTGCTGCTAAACTCCCAGCATCCTGGACTTGCCCTTTGCTAAATGATTAATGTGACATTGCATGACTTCTGTTAGGGGCATCCTCTCAGAGGTTCGCTCACCCTGTTATACACCCTATGCTCAGCACCCTGCTGATGCCAGGTTCCAGGGAACACACGGTGAATGACACACTGAGAGTTACTCAAGCTAGCCTTGTGCAAACTGCAGAAAATAGCAGAAGAACTTGGAATTCCATTTAGGAGAAGGCAGAAATTCCATAGAAAAATAAAACATAAAACACCAGCAATCAAAGCATATTGACCACATACACCAATCTAGACAGTATGCTATATGTTGTGTAGGTCATTGTGTAAATTACCTACTTTAATCCTCACTATACTTGTGAAAGTATTAATGTCATTGCTATTTTAACATTCAAGAAACAGAAGCATGTGTCACTTGGATGAAGGCTCAACTTGTGCTCTTCTGATTCCCCAAATCATGCCACCGTTCCATTTCTTCCATTCCCTTCACAGGTATTTTCATACTGTATTTTGTATTTTTCTGCACAAAAGCTTAGTACTTTCAATAAAGATCAGTTGACTAAATTAGAGAGGATTGCATTAAATACAATTTAATGACTAAACTTCATAATAATTTCATGATAATTTTAGGTAAATAAATTCAGCCATGTGAAAAAGCAACAGGAGAGAGACTAGCGCATGCTCAGTATTCATGGGTGAGCCTCTGTTTTGAGGTAAAGAAAGGCAGAAACTGCCTGGAAAGAGGATAACTGTCCTGCGGGCACAGAGCTCCAGATCTGAAATGTATTTAATATGCAAATGCAGGGGACAGAAAACTGATAAAAGAAACAAAATCGCATGCTAATCTAATTTATTATGGAAAAACAATACTATCTTAATAATAAAGAAATAGATGTGGGAGAAACTTACCAGGGTTTAACATGTCACATAATGCAAAATATTTTTATTATGTCTCTTTTTCATTAAACCATCCTAAAAAAGAATGTTCAACCTACTTTATTCTTTTTTAAAGTATGCTACTAATGCATACAATACTGTTCCCTGGCTCTGCAAAAATAAGAAGATGGAATGTAAAAATTCTTATTAAATCAACTTCCTACTGAGTGTAAGTTTTCTTATGGCTGGCCTCACTGTCACTATCGTCCTTGTCATTGTTGTTTGAAAATACAACTTTCAAGCAGGGGTATTCTATTTGCATGAGCTTTGCCTTTTTTTTTTTTTTTTTTTTTTTTTTTTTTTTTTGTATTTTAGGGGAAGGTCTACAGGGTGCTCAGGGTCTCACTACTAGATCAGACTTGTAGTGATCTACCTATTTACAGCCTCCCAAGAGTTGGGAGGTGCACGCCACCACACCCAGTCTGCGATTTTATTGCATAGGCTGACTATTTTAGGAAAAAAGGAATACCAGTCCTTACAGCTGATGCAGAGCTCAGGCGGCTCCATGGCTAACACGGTTCAACTCCAAAGTGCCAGAGTCATGCCCGAGATGTTGAAAAATTCCTGATGAGAATGGAGCAGGCCACACAAGCCTGAGTGTCACTGAAGACAATTCCCTTCAACTCTGCCATGCATTTTTAAGCGTGGGAGACTACTTTCTAAGGTTCTATCCTTTTACTACACCACAGGCATGTACAGAACCAGTTTTATGGTGCTTAGATTCATCTTGCAAGTCACTTAAAAGCTGCTTTCATGTTCAGCAATGGCTTCCAGGTACACAAAAGCGCATTTTTGCAGCTACATAAATATTTATTCACCAAGCATTAAACTCTGTCCCATAAGTATGTTGTAGCACAGATCTCAACAAAACACAAAGAACAATAGATTTCCATTCTGACTGCTAGAAGTATACATGAAAATGTTTTACAGTTACAGAAGAAGTCACAATGTTGTCATTTATAGCAGAACTACTAGTCTTCCTGGCAAAGAATGTACACAAATTCACTAAGAACTGAAACAACACAATTATGAAAGTGTCATACATACTTACCTCTTTCCTTCAGTTTTAATTAAGCAGCACCGGGCACTTTACACTTTGTTCTTAACTCTTATTCCTATGGACAGATCTAGAGCTGAGCTTACACCTAGCAAAGTTTGTGTCAATCTTCACAAATTGTTAGCCACAGGGTTCTATTTCCTCACTTTTCTTTATTAACCACTTTTCTTGACAAATTTTATTTACTTTATGTCTACTGATAATTTATTCCTACATTTGTACTTAAATTTTAAAAGAACATCACCAATTTTCTCATGTGGCTAAAGAAAGCTTTGTTAAGTTGCCACCGTAGATGAAATATAGAAATATGAGGCCTACTGAGAGCAGAAAGGGCGTCACAGTATTTCCTGGGACATAGCAGACAGGTTAACTGAGCCCTTCATGACGTATTCCCATGATGCACTCTGATGTAATGTTATGTCAAACTCAAATGCACAACAGTCCTACTTAGAAACTTATATTCAGGAATCTTCTATTTCTATTATTAAATAGCAAATGGACTCAGCTACTTACACATTGGTAGATATACAGTATATGACTGTAACTGTTCAGAAGTACCAAAAAGTGTACGTTACTAGTTTATACACAAAGAGTTAATAGTGTGAACATTTCTAAGGAATTTTCAGAAAGTTCAGAAGACCAGTTTGGCAGAGCAATGATGCACCTGGATCATCGTAGCCAAGCAGTAAAAGTCAAACAGCCAACTATTTATGCTTTGAACTAGTGACTGTGCTTCAAGGGAACCACACAACAGAAGTAACTGGAGAACGGAGCAAACTTTCAACACTTGGATATTCAATGTGATACTATTTATCCTTGCAAAAACTGATAACCCACATGAATATGTGGCTCTTTAAATAAATCACAGCATAACTACACCACAAAATATTTCACAACAAAAAGTGATACTTCTAAACTTAGTAGACTGGGGAATAGGAAGAAATTATTACACAAAATTGTATGTATAGCTTAATCTCAATTGTATTACAAATGCACAGAATGTATAAGTATGAAATGACCTCTGTGAATATTGTAGCATACCACAATGTTACGGTATAGTCTGCAATTTGTTTTCTCTGAACATACCCTTGTATGTCACCAGTATCCAACAAAAGCACATACTGTAATCAGAAAGGAAAATTTAAATCCAGTAGAATCAAGAGCATAACTGCTATATATTAAGAAGGATTCTTTTTTTTTTTTTTTTTTTTTTTTGGCTGGCTCAGGCTGCCTTAAGGGCAGGTCTGGTGCAGCATGGGGTGCTGTGGATTGAAGTACAGTCCCTTGCAGGGACTGATTTTGCACAAGAAGGTGCTTTAGACAAACCTGCCAGCCCCCGTGATGTACATTAAGACAGTAGAAAAATTCATTTCAGAATAATATCTATCAACATGAGAGAGAAGAGCAGCAGAATACTGGAAAATGCAAGATTGCTACACTGTAAAGCATTTGGGTTAGCATGGAGTCTCCTGACACTGAGACTCCTACTTTTTCATACAGATTGTTCATTCACTTGCAATAAAACAGGTTAAATTTTCATTTTTAAACCTGATGCTTTTCTGCATACTTCATTACTGGTAATTTTGTTACTGTTGCCCTATTTCAACACTCCCTAAATTCAAGGAGCATCACACACACACACACACACACACACACACACACACACGCTGCTATCTCACTATCATCTATTATTCAAGAAAGGTCTCATTGAATAAATGTCTGCTTGGAGGCTCTAAGCAAATTTCATTTCTGCACACTGCTGTCTGCAGCCCAGCATGCCATTCCACTAAGATAAGATCACACATTTAATCAAATGCACCAAAAAAGAAATATCAAAAAACTTTGCTTAATAATGCCAAACCATAAAAATAAAATGTTGACAGCATAGTAATTTTTAGTGCTCTTCTTTCTTTGCGAATTTGCAACAATACAGAAGGTCACTATGCATGGGAATTCTAATTAAGCCTTCAACTAACCTTTAAAAATTCTCCAAAATTATCCTCATATGTTAATACTTTGGCTGAACTGGTACTTAAGAACCAACATGAAAACTCAACATACATTTCTCAGTTGAATGAAAAAATTAATAACAATACACTTCGGAGAATTTTCTTTATATAAATAATACCTCTTAAGCCACTTAACCTCAGCCAGTCACGTCTCAATATTAAACAATAACAAGATGCTGGTGTTTTGTAATAAAATATACAGGTTGGATGTATATGAAAATATAAAAAATATTATTGAATATGGTGAAGTATGTGTTCACTCGATTCATTAGGCAACTATGAAGTTATACAGGATGGATTGATTATATCTAACATCCTACTTGAAGCAGTTTTGAATATTCTGTCTCTGAACAGGTTTACTTGAATAAACATACATTCCTACCAGAAGCATGGCATGATGGGTACACTAGCAAGTGTAAAATAATTAATGTCTCCAACAGATGGATGGATATGTATCTGCAAGCCCATTTATTTTTACTTTTACTTCTGTTGAACTTGTTTTATGCAGTACTTCTTTCCATGCCATAAATTACCGTTTCCTCAGTTCCTTCCAGTAAGTTTTTTTTGTGGGCAGTCTACAGTTTTGGTTTAGAAATAAAGTTTAGCTTCTCCATCAGGACTTAATGTGGCTAGTGGAATGTATATATGAGTTTATTCAACCAGGAGTACTGTCAGCTGGCACATTCTGGGAGTCCTCGTCATGGGAAATGTACTCCATGGCTTGATGAACTACATTTCAACTTGCAGGACCTGTAGCGCCTTCTGCATCTCCAAACATATGCGTGAACACTCTTTGCACCACCAAAACTGGGTCCAGCTCACCTATTCGGCATTGTAGGACAGTACCTCCACCACTGAAGGGTAGAGTGCACGCAATACTCCTTAAAGTAACATCTTTCAGATATTTAGAGGCTTTCCCCATACAGATTGAGACAGTTTTGTTGATGACTACAGGTGTTTCTGGAATGAATCTGAAGATCTGAACCCCTCGACTGCCATGATTTTGTTGGGTTGTCTGGGAGCAGTGCATCACCCTGGCCGCTTACACAAGAAAGGAAAGCCATGTTTAAAGGCTTGCCTAAACAGTTCTCCAAACAGCAGATTTGCCTCCATTAGCAAAGGGTCACTATAATGGATTCTAGGTCTTATCAAACCTTTTCTTTTTTCTTTGGATAATCTCCTCCTAATGGAGCCTTTATCTCTTCAAACTATTATCTTCTCAATCTATCTGGCCATCCGCAGAGGAACAGTGATGTACTTACTGATTGTACTACATAATTATATTCATTTATTCCGAACACTTGTAACTAGAAATATTTGGGATTTTTAATTCTCTGCTTGTTACAGTTGAATTTTGGCCTATCTGCATATGCCCCATGAGACATTTTATAGATGGCGCCCAAATACAAATGTTAAATTCACTTATGCTTCATACATGTCCAATACACTGGCAGAAGGAAATCTGCCATAAAACTTTTCGTGTGCCGTATTTCTACCTCTGACCCATCACCTAAGGCCAGGTAGGAACGTTTCTACTTATGAGTTCATGTTGGTGCTCAAGAAGTTGTAAATTTTAAAGTAGTTCAGATGTTGGACTTTCAGATTACAGATGCTCCATCTGTACTACACTGATGCACAGCTGTGTATCAACTCACAGTGGGATTAAAGAAAAGAAATTAATTACCAAAGAGAAGAAAAAGTGGTAGGCAGAGCAGAACGTACAACTGAAGCAGAGGCCTCGTGGTACTCTAGGTGCTCAGTTTTTCTTATATTAGATAAGCCTCCATCTTCCTCTTCAATTATTTAGGTAAAAATACAACAACTTCCTAATAAATTAATAATTTTAGCCTAAAGCTAGCTGGAAGCATCTATGCAAAAAAATAAGGAATATATAACATTCTACTCAATGTTTTAAGTGGAATTTAAGTAAATATGACAGTTGAGATACTGTCATAAAATATGCATTATTTCAGATGACTAAAGTAATACCTACCCATGATGTATGCATTTGAAAATGAAAGTGAAATGTAACTGAAATTTTGTAAAACTGAAAACATGATATTAGTTTACAAGAAATGGTTCTCTCAGTCTTGCTCCACAGTCGGCTACAGTTCATGTAAGAACTCACTGGACAACTTCACCTGAACATTTACATTTGTGATGAAGGCTGAGGAGGTGAACATGCACATACGCTGCGTTAGCACAGAACTACATCTCAATAGATTCTTTGTCCACTTCCTGAAGCATGATCAGTCTGAGTCAAGGTCTAAACAGCAGCCGCCACCCATTGGCCAATCAAGAAAAGTGAAAATGTGGGGCAAAAGCACACTAATATAAACTATGAGACCTTTTTTCTTGACAGAAATAAAATTCCATACAAAAAGATGACCATCAGTCAAGACCATTTCTTCCTACCCCAAAGTGTTTGTTTGGAAGGGCTCTGAGGAAGGTAGGAGACCAAAACAAAACAAAACCAGCGACTGTTGAAAAACCTCTTCCAGGGTCAGCTGTCAATGGAATGCATTTTAGTATTCAAGTTACCCACCCATGCAGAACATCAAAAACTGGGCTTGAGCTGCTCCCCTATTCTCACAGGATCAGGCTACTGTGGGCTACTGGGGTTGTCCTGAATAGTAACACACTCTTCCCAGCAGGACACATACACACCAACACAAGCTGAGCAAACACAAGGGGTGTCAGTTTTTACTGAGCTTTCATTTTCTTCAGTCATACTTCCAAATACTTAATTCTAGTACAATTTAGCAAGTTCACCGTCAATATGCAATGCATTTTTCTCTTTCACTTTCACCCCCTACCTTTCCGCACGAGTGCTGGACAATTGCAGATAAAAGTCACACATGTTAAAATCTTTTATTAGCAATGGTCACTCACTGAAATCCAGACATCAGTTTTAAAATTTGAATGTATGTCTAAGCCTTTCAATCTTTCTAGACTTTAAGCCCATTGAGGAATCTAAACTTTAAGGGTCTCTCTACATTCATAGCAATCTTATAAGGGCTTGCACTTTGGAATTATAAATCTTTTAAAGTACGGAAATCTGTAAATCTTGGAATGCAGATTCGGTTACAATCTTAGAGAAAGGTTGGAAGCAGCTAATTCCTGAAGAGTTGAGGACACCACATGAGAAGATGACCAGCTCCTCACAGCATGCTATGTTAACAGTTACTTTCATCTTACACACATCTGAACGTCTCTCTCGGCACAGGGTTTGGCAGATGTCAAAAATACTTTCGTTTCTATCTGGTGGGGAATTCGTAGCAGAGCATAACATTTAAGAGAAGATTAAGAGAAAGTGCTCAAAAATAGTTATTTATAGAATTAAAAAGGAGAGACAGAAAAAGAACATAGGAAAGACAAAGAGGCCTGAAGCCTTTCAACTGCTTAAAGAAAATGTTATTGATTTTCATAGCTCATCAAGAACTGTTCAGTTAAAATTATATTTGATTCAGCTAGGTTTTCTTAATGACAACACTCAAGGACATTTCTAATAATCCTATGACTAACAGTAAAAGGTCCCATACATTAAATGTTCACTCAACCAGGTAATTTTACGCTTGTTTCTTATTCTTCTCCACAAGTGGGCAATGTAGACGTTATCTCTATTTAAGAGAAGGCAGAGCCAGACATTTTGGTATTAAAGACCGTATTCAAATGTCTCCATTCCAAAGGCTATTTTTGAAAAGTTTACAATTAAGACTATGCCCAAGACTATCTGTGCTGTAAAATTCTGGTACTAAAAGAAGATAGTCTGCACCAATGTGCTGAAGGTGACAGGTGCAACAGGACCAGTCTCCCAGTTTCACAGTGACAGGCTTGTGCCAGAAAGTATTAGCAACCACTGACTATGTGCAAAAGTGTACACGATTTATATACAACATCTTTGCATTTGTCAAAGTGCCTGATTCAAAAGAATCACAGTTATCCAGGGAAACTTTGGCATCTAACAAAGCTGATTTGTCTGTGGAGCATCTTGCACAAGTTGGCAGAGCCACATGCACAAACACACTGAACTACAGCGTGCAATTACCCCAAGGATTCTTCTCCCCGAAAACGGCCTGTTATGTGCTCGGATAGTGATTAACAGATTAAGCCCGCGCTGAGTTCTCCTGACATCACTTCAGAAAACTGATTTCCTCCTTAATAATTCCCAAGATGCATAAACATTCAATTAGGGTCTTTGAAATCTAGCTTTAATTGGGCCTTCATACTCACTACCCAACTTCAAACTTGGTTCAAACTAACAAAGGTGATTTATTAACATTTCCTATATGAAAGCCAATAATTGTAAAGGCAAGATTATCTTTTATAAGACACTTTTAAATTCAGTAACAATGTGGGGCATACTGTACAGTAAGGAGAAACATAACTGCACATCTACATCACAGGAAGGATTGATTAGTCTCCTAGGACCCTCAAGAAACCCAGTATCACTTATGACGATTAAAATAATTTATTAACAAATGATATTATTAATTCTCCATTCATTCTTTACATTCATTTACTCATTAAACTTGCAACCAGTAAATTTGTTACAATTGTTAAACCCATTAAAATGAATGAAGAAATCGAGGCATGGTTAAATCAAGCATCTTCCTCAAATCAAATAACTTCTCAGACTCAGCAAATCTACTTTCTCATAACCTTCACACCATTCTGCCTCTCTAGACAAAAGAATGCCCACATTGTAAGTTTTCCCCTTTGCTCCTGTGAAAAGATCACGCTAGAGATTTGCAGGTTTAAACTTTCCATTTCACTACAAGGGAAACAAAGAACTGACAGCAAGTTTTCTACATTGAAATCTTAAGAAACAGAAAAGTAAACATGTGAAATATGAAATAAATAAGATTTCCAACCAGCTAGTTTTTCAAAGCTTCAGCATCTACTTGTGCTCCCACACTCCATTTTATGGTTAGATGGGCACCATTTGTAAGAACAAGAAGCAGACCTTAGGAGTTGATTTAAGAAGTTTTCAATCATTTTGGTCCCAGAATTATTCTATACTCTTAAAATCTAATGACTCAATGTGACTTCTGATTATGTCCTCTGCAACCATTAATGTGTTTGTATAAATAAGCCGGGAAGAATTTAAAATGAAACTATAAAAGCTTACTTGCCATATGTCATCCAAGCAATGATGTCATTACACATCTTTACCTCCTGGAAAACTCCACTGTACACCTATTAAAGAATGCGAGTGAAAGCAAATAATATCTACACATTAGTAAGAAAATGCTTTTCTCTGTGTACATCCTCTCAAAGGGCCATGGGGTTCTCAAATCACACCTTGAGAACTGTTACAAGAAACTGTCAGGGCCAGGGAGATAGCTCAGTAGAATAAGCACTTGCCTGGCAAGTGTCAAGGTCCTGAGTTAAATTCCCAGTACTGCAAAAATAAAAGAAACTGTCAGTTCCACAAAACCTCTCTCACACAGGTTTTACCAGGCAGAAATAGCATGTGGGATGTGTAGTTATGTTTCTAGCCCAAAAATAATTTTCATAATAAAAAAGATATTATAGACCAAATTTCACCATCTCTGTCTATAATTACTCATTGGAAGACAAACATTGGAAATGAAACTGAGTCCTTGTTTTAAATGTTTACAAGACAGAAGTAAGACACAGTACACTGATATTTGCAGGGTCTGAGCACAGAGCACATCAGTGATTGAGAATGGCGTAAATGAGGTCCTAAATTCAACCCTCACACTACAAAAAATAAGCCAAGATTTTAAAATTATAGAACGCAATACGTTCAAATATAGAAGTTCAACCTCGTCATCTACCCTACAAAACAGATGGAGGCATTCCATTCCTTCAAATCAGACAATTATATTTTCTTCTGTGTATCTTGCATTTGTGAATGCACAAGCACATCTCACTACTCTAAATATGTATACAGACACCGGTACTTGTGCAGTGGTAGAGTTAATTTCATTGACATTTAAATCAAGATAATCTACTAAAGGTTTGGAGATGAAAATCTGTACTTCTTGAGAATCATGAATGCTAGCTAATGCATAGGATAGCCACACTACCTTCTCAAGGGTCAATAAACATCAATATCAAAATCACAATGAATGAAACTCTTGTGTTTTTCTTTACACTGATCAATAACTTTCTAACCATGCACACACATGCGCGCGCGCACACACACACACACACACACACACAGTGAGAGATAAAGAAAAAATAACAGGAGGCCCTTACTCATACTTTAATTTCCTCATCATTTTTTATAAAATAGGTTGTTCTTTAAAGAAATGCATTCACACTAAAGAAAAAGATATTGCAACAGTAATCTAAATGTACATATATTCTTTAGGACAAACAAATGATGCATTAAAATATACTCCCTATCTTTAGGGACCTTCCCTCAGTGAACAAATCCATATTTTGAATATAATGCAAATGTAAGTAATGAAAAGCAAAGTAGCCATTTGCAAAATTTAAGGAAAGATCAACTACGTCCAATTCCATCTACTATCTTCATTTACAACGTGCTGAATGAAAGCAGCCCAGCATTTCTCCAAATCAGTGTTTGATCCTAAATACAAAAATCGCAATCATTCTCCTTACTGATTTCTGGGCCAAAATGCCCCACTTTTAACAGTAACTGTCACTTCTACTTGCCTTTTCAAAGAGTTTCAACTGAAGCTTAAAGTGGTCCAAATCAAATCTAAAAACCCCCCACAATTTAGTTTTGTATTATGTTATTTGATTAACTTCAAATCTAGTCATTTTACAATCTTTTTTTTTAACTATTTACAATTTCCTTTATGATAGCTCACAAAAGGAATCAAAAGTAAATCAATTCTATAAAGATATGTCTCTGCTAATTGCTAGAAACAATTCCAGGCACCGCAGCTGGAGCCAGAGAGTCCCATACTGTCTCTTATTCCCTGTGGAAAGGAATATTTAAATCAGGAATATGTAAAAAGGATAACATTAAGCAAATCATTTCTTAAAGACATTCAATTCATATCTTTGAGCAGGGCTCTCATCTGAAAGATCATCATACCACACAGTCTAAACCAGGACATCCAAAGTGTCTGTGTATCAATCAAATCACATCCTGACCTATTACTCTTTTGGCCAGGGAAAGCTGATACAGCCTCACACCTCTATCTAAAATAAATAAATAAATAAATAAATAGTCCACATACCCTTTCTCCTAATCTTATCTCCAAGTTTGTAGAGATAGTCCATTTGTAAGAACTCTAGAGGAGTAGTTCATTAAATATTTAATGATAAAGCAGTGCTATGAACTAGCAAACATGAACACATTCACCTAGGGCTAAGGACAGCACAATGCCCGGAGAGCCACAGCTCTAATGACATCAGGACCTGTGGAATGTATGACTGCTCAGAAACACATGCTACTAGAAAACAAAGAATAGATCTGATCAAATCTTCTAATGTTAGTACTGGGAATTAACTCAATTATTTCTTCTAGAATGGGAGGGAAAGGAGTCTTTAACGCTCTGAAAGATTCGCAAGCGTGAAGACTAACACCCTCTACAAAATGAAACAACTACATGAAGCCAGATTCTCATGTGTTAAATCATAACTCTGCAAGTTTTTTATAAGAGTGATGATCACCTGAATACCCCTTATACAATATTACTTTATCAAAATCAAACATCAATGACTCAATAATTTTCATTAGCAACCTAAGCTTTTCCAAGAGATCAATGTGCTTTTTTTTAAAAAGGCAATTAGTGTAGCTAAAGACAAAGTGCCCATTCACAGGGCATGCTTTTAAAACAAAATTGAGCATAGCCATTGTCAACAAACACCAAAGCAATCAGAGCTAACCTGGAACTAAGGAATTTAATCTTTTAACTATCGAAATTGAAAGGCAACTATCTTTACAAAAGTGGGATGTTTTAAAAGAACTATCTTTGCATATTTTTAACCTTTAACTACTAAAATTAAAAAAAAAAAACTGGATTCAACAAAACTGAGAGCTATTTCAATGTAAATATTTTTCAACTCTTACACAAATTATCTAGTATCCTCTTCTGGTGATACTGTAACAGAACTACCGATTCTATTTGTAATCCTTGTACAGAAAATGGGGCGCAAGAACTTCCAATTA
This sequence comes from Octodon degus, assembly GCF_000260255.1. NCBI lineage: Eukaryota > Metazoa > Chordata > Mammalia > Rodentia > Octodontidae > Octodon > Octodon degus. The sequence goes on from NW_004524748.1 coordinate 2,939,444, forward strand.
TTCAATACCATTACTTATTAAAAAAATTAAGAAACCTAAGCAAGCTCTGAGATTCCATAGGGAAATAAAGTACAGGAGAATGTCCAAAAAGAAATTCGCTAAAGAAGCGTTTCTTCGCAGATTCTACAATGACATTCTTCCGTGATGCTAACCTGTAAGACACTTAAATTAACAAACAGCCTATTTACTTCCGAGGAAACACAGAAGGCAATTTTTTTTTCTTCCTTCATAGCTAGAGTCTATGAGTCTCATTTCCCCAGCAGCTGGCTACAAGTATGTAAAATAAGAGGTGCACCAAGCCTTCTACTTCCTAATGTGTAATCCACCCAGGAAAGTAAACAAAACTGACAGTGGCTTCAGCTCCGAAGGAGACTGTGGCTGGGATGCTCACACCTTTATTTACAATGTTCTCCAACTACCGCAGGCAGGGATCACAGGGAGACCCAGGGAGGAGGCGCCCCGCAGCTGCCTCACAAGACTCCAGTTCACCCAATGTGCTCTATCTCCAGCCAAAAATAAAGGCAGTGCGTGTCTCCATCTGAGCAAAGTGGCCAGAGAATTCCTGGGACGAGGGGCTGATCACTTACTTCAACCTGCGGGAGAGCTGACTACTCTAGCAGGTCCAGGCTGGGTGCTTTGAGTACTGCACCAGAGACTGGAGCGCGTCGCAGGCAGTGGCCCAGCTGCGTCTCTCCCGAGAACAGGGAACGCGCGGAGTCTTCCTTGCAACCCTACCGGGCCCCTCCGGCCTTGGCCTCCTTAAACCAGATTTTCCAGTTAAGCGGATCCCAAGCGATTTCGATGAGCAAGCTTAGCCCGGGAAGCTCAGGAAGCATCAGCTCTCCCGCGCCTGCACACATCTCCGAGCCATTCCCGGGGCGCGCACATGCAGACATGCACATACCGACCCCACTGCCAAATAACCCTGGCAGAGAAGGTCGCTACCACCCCTGAACACACACTCTCACACGCGCGCGTACACACACACATACACACGCACACCTGTACTGCCGGGGCTTTGGCACGTTTAGCCCGCAAGCTCCGACAAGGCTGGGTCGCGGAGACACTGGCGCTGGGCTGCAGCCCAGAGACTTCCCAGATTCCCAGCAGAAGGGCCAGATGTCTGCCCTCCTACCTGTAACCCGCGGGCCGCGGCCACCGACGCCTCTGCCCACCCCACACCGGCTCCGCGATTCATTCGGCTGCCCGGTGCCCACTACCGGCACGGCTCAGCCCCGGGCCACCTACAAAACTGGCAGCTTTCTCCAGCCACAACCATCTAACAAAGCCTAGGCGCGCAGGTCTAAACCAAACTGCCGTGAAGGGGACACCACGGGCAGGGTGTGAGGAGCCAGCGCTGCTCCAAGACTCCGGGGCGCGACCGGGGGCACACGCTGCCACCTCAGATGCTCTCACCGGCGTCGGGAGGGTCGCGCCAGGTTCGCCACCCCGAAATTCTCCATCATCCAAGAGCCCAGCTTCTCACCCAGTCCCCGACGCTCCTCTAGCCTTTTCCACTGGACTGGAAGAGCCCTGGCCCAGGGGAGAACAGGCGCCCCCTCGGCTGCCCGCTGTCCCTTGTAGGGATTGACCCCGGGGACGAGGGGAAGGGAAACTCCGGGGAAGGAACCCTGCCTGCGCCCGGCTTGTGCGCCTAAGAAGGCTCCCGGTCTCTCTCCTGTTCATCACTTCCCGGCCGCCACATCGCCCAATGGCTGGGGAAACCTCGAACCCATGCCAAACCAAACCCAAGCGCCCACTAGCCAAAAGGCTCCCTCCCCGCCCGCATCACAACGGGATGAGTGTGTGTGTGTGTGTGTGTGTGTGTGTGTGTATGCGCGCGCGCGAGGGTGAGTGTGAGGCGAGTGTGTGAGCGGAAGGGTGAGTGTGCGCGAATCCCGCAACCGCCCCCCCTCACCAGCTTCTGGTCCGGCGGATGCCACCGCCTGCACCCGGCCAGGGCAACCACTATTAGGAAGGGTGCGAAGCATAAATTACCTTTTGCTACCGCCGGTCCCCGAGCTCGTCCCATCAGCTCCTCAACAACCTGCAGCCCGGTGCAGTTTCCAATCCAGCCATGGAGCACGGGGCAGCGAGGGTCCCCGCCACCCGTGGCGGAGACGGAGGACGAAGTGCAGAGCAGACCGCAGGAGGGTGGAGACCCCAGTCCAGCAAACAACAACAAAAAGTCTCTTTCCCTTTCTTCTGTTACACAGCCATGGAGAAAGGAGAAGGGGCGGGAAAAAGCCCCCAACGCCGGTCTCCCTTTATGTTTCCTCGCTTCCCACACCCCAGCGGGGCAACACAGGAGCAACAAGAAAGGAGGGTTCAAATGTCTCCCGCAGTCCACAGTTGCACAACTTCGGAGTCGGGCTGGGCTCGGCGGCGGTCGGGGACCGCGGACGGCTCTCAACCTGCGGCAGTCACCGCCACCGCCCGGCTGCTGCTGCCCTCGCCGCCGCCGCTCGGGGGAAGACGCTGCCGAGCCCGAAGATCTTCCACCATACCCCGCCGAGCTTTATATCCAGTTCCCCACCCCACCCCCTTCCCTTTCTTCTTCTTCTTCCTCGTCCTCCCCTTTCCGCCTCGGAGCGGGAGGGATGGGAAGGCAGGGAGCCGCGAGGGCCCGATGCTCCTCCGCCGCGCTCCTCTCCGTGCTCCTCCCGCTCCTCCCCAAGCTCCGCGTCGCTCGCTCCGGACTCCGCTCTCCGTCCGCGACCTGCGCCGGCGGCCGGGCCGAGCGCCGCCAACTCTGCCCGGGGGCGCGACG
>NW_004524748.1:2942981-2944019 GCF_000260255.1 Octodon degus
CCCCCCGCCCCAGTCTCACTCCCCCTCTCTCCCTGTCTCTCCCCTTTCCTCTCTCCTCTGCCCTCTCTCTCTCTTCTCCATCTCCTCCCCTCCTTTCTCTGCTCCTCCCTCTGTCTACTCTTCTCTTCCTCCCATTGCGCATTAGATAAGTAAAGGAAATCAGATTGAGTCCTCTCCCAGTATCTTTTGGGTTTTTGCTTTGTTTTTTTAGGTTTTTGTTTTTTTTTTTTTTTGTGAGATTATTCCGTATTTTCATTTTTGCAGACATCAGGTCCTAAAGCATTTCCTGCCTTTAAGCCAGTTTATGGTGTTTCAAATTTTCCTCAACCCAAAATTCATCTCGGAGTTTAGTTATCTTTGATAATTGGCCATGGGGATCTAAGGATTTTATTTCACATCATTAATTAAAAAAAAATCCCACGCCGGATATAGAAAAGTCCAACCCCACGCTTTCTGGCAGATGGAGAGTTTGCTCAAGTCAGCTCAGTGGCCTTGGTCTATTGCTGAACGTACTTGGGGCGCTTATTCTACCGAGCCATCTCCCCGGACCCGGGACTTTGTAAATAAAAGGATTAAGTATATAATTTCTAAGGTCTTTATTTCCTGTGGAATTTTATGATTTCAAACGGCTATTATTTTCTGTATGAATAAATCCTCAGGTTGCTGAAATTTATTGTGTGCTTCCAACAAGCTCCTTCCATCCATACTCCAGCTCCCCAAATTGCATTTCGTTGCGCTTTGTATGCAGTCAGGATGATCTATGACCCTCCCTGAACTCTCCAGGGGAGAACATCCCAACCATACTGGAAACCTAAAATCTCATGGAATTAACCGGTTATAACAACATGAATCTCTTTCATTCTTCAAAGCTGTGCTCTCCTAGAAGTCTTTTCTCACCAATTCCAAACTAAAAATAGTTTAGAAAATCCTTCTTTCTATTCCATTATACTCCCTGTTGTGTGATCTGGCCTCTCCTCTCCTCTGCCCTCAACTCCCCTTCCCTCCTCCTCTCTCTGTCTCTGTCTCTCCCCCCCCCCA